>NC_056733.1:811110730-811261341 GCF_019279795.1 Protopterus annectens
CCTTCAGGTTAGTAGCACTGCACGAGGCCTCAGAGACCATCCATGTGCAACTAACAGTGGGTAAAGCTGCTTTTCAGATTGTAGCTTGCTACAGATCTCCCACCTTGCTTCAGGACCCCCACTCAGCATTCCTGAGAACATTGGAAAATATGATGGTCCTACCAAACACCATGATACTGGGTGATTTCAACTACCCAAACATTGACTGGGAAAACTACTCAAGTACAAACTCCTTTGGCCAATGCTTCCTAGAGTTTATAAACTCAAACACCCTGAAACAACTGGTTACCATGTCCACAAGAGGTGACAACATATTGGACTTGATCATCACCAACATGGGGATCAGTGTTCCACACCAGAGGTAAACCCCTCGCTGGAAAGATCAGACCATAAACTTATCACACTGGACATCCACATCCTGACCCCCCCCAGTCAAGGAAACCACTGTGAAAAAAATTTCAAGAGCAAACTTCACATTTCTCAAGACCGAGGTGGAAAATTTCAAAGCTCCCTTGCTAAAGGATAATGCTGCCCAAACAGCAGAATCCTTTACAAATGCATTCTATGAGCACTTACAGGAATGCATGGATCAAGCCATCCCAAGTAAAACCAAGACTAACTCCTCCAAAAAGAGGAAACCAGTCTGGTGGTCCCCGGCCATAAATAAGCTAAACAACAGAAGGAGGAAACTATTACATGATAGAGCAAAATCCATAAAGGAAAGGCATCCCTGATCAGTATTAGCAAGAAACTACGATCCCTCATAAAATCATCCAAGGCCAGTTTCAAAAGAAATATTGTCAAAGACTCTAAAGATAATTGCCAAGCCTTCTTTAGCTATGTCAAGAATCTAGGTGGCAACTCTCAGATCTGTTCTGAGCTAGTACAAAATGGCAAAAAATACACTCAACCAACTGACATTGCCAACATCCTGGCCGACTGGTTCAGTGCAAACTTTACCCCCCGTCACCCCCAAAAAGGCCCGTGTCCATCCCAGAAGAATGTAGAGCCCCAGACATCACAGACATGCAGGTGAAAACAGCCCTCTCCAAAGCCAAAAGCACAGCATCAATGGGACCAGATGGTATCCCAGGCTGCTTCTTACATGAGCTCCAAAATGAACTAAACCCTCACCTAAATTCACTGTTCAAACTCAGCCTTACCACAGGCTATGTACCCAAGGAATGGCGTAGTGCAACAGTTATCCCACTCCACAAAGGTGGTGCCACAACAGATCCTGGGAACTATCGCCCTGTAAGCTTGACTAGCCTGGTCTGCAAAGCTATGGAGCGCATTATCATGGAACTCATAAACAAAGACATTGGGAACCTCCAGACACTGGACCCTATCCAATTCGGCTTTGTTAAAGGCAGATCCTGCCTCCTAAACCTAGTTGACTTTTTTGAAACAGTTACCAAGTCCTTAGCTGGGGAAAGGTAGTCCACACAGTCTACCTGGACCTCACTAAGGCCTTTGACACCATTCTCCACTCTGGCATTATAGATAAGCTCACCAGCTTGCACATTAACCCCTATGTCACAAGATGGGTTGCAAACTGGCTCACGGATAGAACTCACATGGTCAGAGTTGCAGGTGCCATGTCTGACTCTAAACCAGTTACAAGTGGTGTCCCACAGGGCTCAGTTCTGGGACCCCTCCTGTTCAGTATATACTTCTCTGAGGTACAGGCAAGCACTAGAGGACTATGGCTGACCAAGTTCGCTGATGACTGCAAACTGGGGGCCATAATCGACTCTCCAGCTGATACAGACATCCTCCAGGAGGGTCTCATGGAGACAAATACCTGGTGTCAGAACCATGGCCTCAAGCTAAATGCTAAAAAGTGCATAGTCATCCCCTTTGGGAAAAACAAAGTGTCCACGAATTATCACATAGGTGGTAATCCACTAAGTATGAAAGATGTAATTAGAGATCTGGGGACCCAGGTAGATAGCAACCTCTCCTTTGATAATCACATTGCCAAAGTAAATGTATCTCTGAAAATAAAGTCCTCTGAGGGAAAGGTACCTGTTGTATCCAAATCAACAAATCCAACGGAAAAAAGAAGAAACTGCAGGTACTCCACAACAATCGAAGCCAACCAGTTGCTAGTGTACTAAAACAGCTTTATTGTAAAAGTAAGCGCTTTCACATCTGCTCAGGATGCTTCATCAGATTTACATTGCCAAAGTGGTTAGAAAATCCTTCTATGCAGCCCACCTAATCATGAAAGGGTTCACATCTAGATCAAGAGAGGTCATTGTGCCCCTCTACACATCACTCATTTGGCCCATAATAGAGTACAATGCCCCATTTGGAATGTACCTTACTCGACACCTGTAACAGCTGGAAAGACCACAGAAGTACCTCACCAAGAAGATTGGGCCTCAAACGGACGCCGTATGCAGGTCGACTAAAGAAACTCCAGCTCTACTCGGTTGCTTACCACCTGCTCAGAGGTGATCTCTGCCTGACGTACAAGGCTATGTCCAACCCGGAATTAATTGACATGCTCCACCTCAAGAAAACCAAATCTCTTAGAGCTACATGCTCCAGTGAGTTAAATCTCAGCACAACAATAAGCAGGACATGCTGGAGGGATAGATTCCTGTCCCAGAGACTTCCCTCACACTGGAATAGAATTAGAATTTATGTTAGGCAGAGCCCCTCACTAACTCTCTTCAAGAGAAATCTTGACAAGTGGATGGGAAATCATAAATTTACCCCTGGGATCACTTCATTGGCCCTGCTAGACAGAGGCACAGGAAACTAATTTTAAAGGGAGGCAAAAGCCAACACATTCTGGCTAGGCTTATAAATGCTCTTGGGCAGCTAGCCTAGTACTTACCTATGAACCTATGAACCTATGTACGCAAGACACTGTAGTCACTAGGTATGGCAATTTCAATGAGCAATGCTACTTTTGTCTTCTTTTCTTGGACCACTATATCCGGTTTTCTAACATCTATCTTTTGGACTGTTGGTATTGAGTGATCCCATGTGATGTAAACTTCATCATTTTCTATGATTCTCTGTGGCTCATGTTTCCAATGTTTTTCAGCCACTTCGATACCATAATGTTTGCACAATCTCCAGTCTAACAATCTTGACACATTATTATGCCTTTCAGTATACAGTCCATCTGCCATTAGAGAGTCACAATCAGCAATAAGGTGTGTGACTGTTTCCAGTTCGGTTCCACAAAACCTACATATGTCTGTTTCTCCCACATGTTCAATGGACTTATTAAACCAGCCTGTACATTGTCCACTATCTTGGGCTGCCAATATTAACTTTTCATTTCTTGATGTAAATTCACCTCTTCTTAAAAATTCCTGTGTTCATTCTTGATCAATGTGAGGCTCTTCCAGAAGTTTTCTATACTTGCAACTATATTTATGCTATATGGTGGTGGGGAGACAGATGTCAATTAACAACTATTATATCCTTGCAGTATGAGGTCTTCAGACCTTTTTTCTTCTTGATGTCTTTCAGGTACCATGTCTAGAGAACATTTGCCAGTTTATTCCCCCCAGGAAAAATTATATCATAATCAACTACCTGGTGCAGCACCTCCACACCGTCTTTGGCCATACAGCCCATGATCTGCAGGAGAGGACCATCCTGTGGAATGAGCTCGTCCACAGGGTAAACGATGTTGGCCTGCATAACCACAGTTATGAGCAGGTCTGACATTGGTGCACTGACCTCATCCGCCATGCTTGTCAGTGTGCTGCTGCAGTTAGGAGGGACCAGCTAGCCACGGGGGGGGGTCATGCCATCCAGCACCCCCAACACATGCTGAGGAGCTTGTCGCTAGCCTCGGAGCATCTGCCCATCAGCAAAGACAAGACCCAGCAGATAACATTTTGGATGTGGGAGCTACCCACACAATGGATGAGGACCGTGCAAGTAAGGTAACAGGGCACATCAGTAGACCACTGTTTCTTATCCATCTGCATCTGTACAGTTTAATCATGCATATGTGAGATAAAATATATATAGTCTGTTGCTGCATTGTAGTGATGAACAGATGTGCATAATCTGTAGTATTGTGGGTGTGTACTGTGGATTTACTGAAATGCTGCTCCCACCCTGTACCAATGCCACAGGTGTGCCTACTGACATCACATCTCTCATACAATTATGTAGGTCCCTCTGATATACCTCTGGGGCAGCAGCCTGTAGCTGGTGAGTATGGTGTTGTTTGTTCAGGTTTGCCAATACACCAGCCATGTTATAGCTATGTTATTTGCCATGCACACATTTAACACACCTACCCATAATGCATGCTGTACATGTTCACTTATTGTTGCTGTTAAATGCACTTCATCACATTGGTCATCATTGTGGCATATCTGAAAGCTATGTAAGAGTCCTGCAATATAAGTAACAACCTGTTAATGCAAGATATGTGCACAGAGATGAACATAATGGTGGCACAAATGGCCTACAGTAGGAACATGACTGAAACATCACCCTTATACAGTGCTACAACAGTGTATATACTACTATTACAATGGCAACTGTTACAAAGCTACACAACGGCATATCACAATACCACATTCCACAACTATTACAACCTGTAATGTGGTCCTAACATGAGCAATGAATGTGTAATATGGAATCGTATGTTAGGACAGCAAATATGAGGAATACATACCTTCACAAACAATGGAAGCATATGTGTGCACACACTTCAAACAACATATTGTGGAAGCAGCTTTTGAGGTACTGACAGCATTCACTCTTCATGAGTATTCACCTTCCAGCAAGTACAGGTCCTCAATGTCACACCAAAAAATGGTTTGCTGTCCAAGACACATGTCCATCACATTTGCCCACTCACCTGCAACAGATGCAGTCGTAGCTTGCACACATCTTACAAGCCATGGAATGCATCCCATACCCAACATGTAGCATGCAGGAGTGGCACATGTACCCTTACCTCACCATTGCTTATACCATGGCAAACAGTACAGACAGTCATGTATGTGACAAGGAAGTATGGGACAACATTAATGTAGAAAATAAACAGATGGCCATCTAAGACAGATGATAACACATGTTGCAAACTGGTCATGGAAGCTGCCTATAAACATGCTGCAACAGTAAGGGAGTTTCAAGAATGTCTAGCAAGTACTGGCTGTGCAGTACCTGTGTCGATAATCACCCAGACTCTGCATAAGTGTGGCCTATGGGTTAGGGTAATCAGATGGGACAGTTGTTTCACAGGAAATATCAGCCAGGGCTCATGTAGCATATGCATAACATCAAAAGTCCCCCAAGGGCATGTGTTGCAATGTGTAATGGTGTACCAAGACCAAGTTCAAAACCTGCAGACAGTGGGCCGGATTCACGAAGGCTTTCACGGAGTCTTAGAGTAGAGTAAGACTCCATGCAGCCAACATGTCCGCCGAGCGATCCAGGAACAACTGGTAGGGGCATGCAACTGAACTCTCCAAACTAGTCCTACATGGACAGGGCTGGGATATGCAAATTACCTCAATTGCAGGCAAAAGCCATGCAAATGAGGTAAATTTGCAATCCCGGAAACCCAAACCTGTCCGAGTAGGAGTAGTGTTATTTGCAGAAATGTACTTAGTTGATAACTGAGTACGGTTCTGCAAATAGCAAAACGGAGCCATGTCAGCTGGAAAAAAAAAACATGCATTCACAGGAGGAAGCATGCCAAGGGCCAAAAATACAGCCATTGGCAATGTGAACTGATGCAAATTAAAAATAAAATAACTTTTTTTATCCCGATCACCGGGGTTTAACCATAGTGCAGTGCTGCACAAACGCGCTGTGCCCTAAAAAGCAGAAAATTAATAATTAAGATCCACAAATGTGGATTTTATAGCTAAAATGAATTTACAATGCAAGGGAATGGAAGGCTGAAGACAACATGGCCACCGAGTAGAGGTTGCTAAGGGGGGAAGCTCAGTCTAAGAGATGTAACTAAGCATTAGTAGGCAATCCTATGCAAATGAGAGTTAGGATAGTGAATCACAAATTTACATAGCAAGTGAGCACAGTCAGTGGAGTGTAGGAGTAGAATAAGGGGAGTAACAGAGTAGAAGATAGGTGACATCATGAGGGGGGGTATGTATGAAAGCAGTGAAGCTCATTGGAGAAGAGTGACTTGTGTCAGCTTACATTTACATAATAGTGAAAGAGATGTGCCAACAGGTAGGCCAGGTAAAGTCAAGAAATCGATGGTGTATGCCATGGATAACACCAAAGTCTCTTGCTGAATGTGCATGCGTGCGTGTGCACACCAGTAAACCCGAGTAAGACAGTGAGCACGCGTGTAAGCGTGTGTGCGCGCGTGTAGGCTTGAGTAAGCATATGCAAGGCTGTGTAAACAGTTGTAAGCACGTTTGCGCTGGTGTGCACACGTTTTAAGAAGAATAAGCAAGCTGTACTCCATGTAAGCATGTGTGCGCATGTGTTAGCTGCTGTGTGCATGTTTGCGCTTGTGTGCACGGTGCTCCCCCCTGAGGAAACAGTAAGGAAAAAGGAAGCACAACAAATAGTGGAAGTTACCAGGGAATACTAGCAGAGCTAGCAGGTGAAAAGAATCAGAATCAGGCAATTACCCAAACAGAACACTAGCCCAGCCCAGCAATTAAAACTCTGCAAACAACAGTCCATTATGTTTCTCTCAAGAGACACTGCAACACTGCAGTATGCTAATAGAAGTGAAAACTGAAAAGGCTTCACTGAGACAAAAAATGTTAGGGGCTGCCATTCTTTTATAAGGCAACATATGCAACATGCTGAGGGTGGTGATAATGCAAATGCTGCTGGACAACCCACAGTGAGGAGATGGAGAAGAGTGTACAGGCCCAGGGTTACCTACCAGGGGCCACATGAGCTGGAGATAGTGGAGCGCTATAGAGTGGAGAGAGACCTCTTGCAGCAAATTGTTGAGCTGTGCAGGCCACATCTCACACACAGAACCAACAGAGGGGAACCCATCCCAGTGGAAACTAAGGTATGTGTTGGCCTAAGAATATTAGCAACAGGTACTTTCCAGAGATCAACTGATGATATGATGGAGATATCACAGGCATCAGCATCCAGGGTACTGCACCAGTTCCTGGATGCCATGTCAGCACATGTCGGTGATCATGTATATTTCCCCAATTCCCGTGAGGTATTGGCCAGCAATATGCATCTCTTCCAGCAAATAGCGGAATACTCTGAGGTAGTGGGTACAATAGACTGCACGCACATACACATCAAAGCACCAGCCGGTGAGCGGGGTAGGGTCTACTTCAACTGCAAGGGCTTCCCCTCCATCAACTGCCAGGTCATGTGTGATGCCCAAGGCATAATACTGAATGTGTGTGCTGGCTGCCCTGGAAACTACCATGATTCCCATATCTGGCATCTGACACAGCTGTACCAGACATTTGCCAATGGGGACATCCCACATGGTCACCTAGTGGGGGATGCTGGCTATGCACTGGAGCCATGGCTGATGACACCCATCAGAAATGCACACACACCTGAACAGGAATGCCATAATGAGGCACACGCACAAATGCGAAATGTAATTGAGTGTGTGTTTGGGCTGCTCAAGTCAGGGTTCCAGTGCCTGGACACATCTGGTGGAGCCTTGCAGTACTCACCAACTACATGTACCCAAATTGTCATGGTATGTGCTATGCTACATAAAATGATCCTGCAAAAACAGCTGCAGCAGGAACAGCATAGGCCTGGGCCAAACAACCCCCCACCATTGTCAAGGCCATCACAGGCAGAGTGTGACTTGGAGGAGGAACAACCTGAACCTGCCCCAGTAGGCAGAAGGAGGCATGCCCAGTATGCTTTGGCCTTGGCAAAGAGGCAACACATAGCACATACACTGGCTCAGTAGGAACTCTGGAAATGATACCTCTCTCTGACCCACACATATAGTAAAAGGGATGCCTACGTTGACACTACCTGCTTTCAAACATGTATCGGGAGTGTAGTATGTACATCCGACATAGGCAGCCCTGCATCAACACCTGAGGCATGATTGCCATGTGTTAAGCAATATAAAGCAGTGCTAAACAGCATTTACCATCATGAAGTCAATGTAAACAAAATCGCACACACCAACTACTACAAATGTGGTCCATGTAGAGTAATATTGGCCAATGTCCAGCAATGATGGTTAATATTGAGCAATATTGGACAAGCTGGGTCTAGGTAGTGCATAGCTGAACAAAAGCCAACATGCTCATACTTGCTCTACTGGCCCCTAAAGCAGTCTGGTCTGCTCAGTATGAAAATATAAGTGGCAATGGGCCCCAAACTCAGGATACTGTGCACTATAGTCATAGTGCTGAACCACTAAACCATGACAGTAGTACGGTGGTTAGCCTGTATGAAGAAATGTTGATAAGTCTATGCAAAGTATTTCATGGAAACATTGCAGGTACAGCATAATACCTGTCGAGTTATGACACAAATGTGAGTCCTGCAGTAAGAATAGAACCTGACTTTCAACACACAAAGTACAAATGTTAATAATGGACATGTAAACATACATCAACAAATGTAGTGGACCTCAGACAGCAACATATTGAAAGGTCACATTGGGCATGCTCACACACTTGAATACATGAGACAAATGTAGGACAACAGAACACTGACAGTCTGAACTGGGCATGCTCACACACTTAGGCCATGTTGGAGTAAAGCATTGGGCCACACATAGCAGGCAGTTGCATGTGTTAACCCAGGAACCTCTCACTACACAGCAATCTGCCATGTGCACGCACTTATATGACAACAGACACGTATATAATATAGTGGAACCCTGCCATAAGCAAATATGTTCTGCAGATACCTAAGCGGTTCATATAAAGTGTGAAAGCAAAGATGATAAAAACCTGCAAACAGTATCAGCAATAAACGTTGTGCATCATGAAAATTGTCATAGGTTCAGAGGTTGATACTAGGCTATCTGCCCTAGGGCATGCACAAGCATAGCTAGAGTGTGTTTGGCTACTGCAACCTAGTCAAATCAGAGCACTGTGCCTGTGAATAGTAGGTCACACAAGATAGCCTATTTACATTCAGTGTATTGTGCCTCTGTCTAGCAAGGACCCAGAAGATATCCCATGGGTAAACATGCGATCACCCATCCACTTGTCAAGATGTCACCTGTAGGTGATCAGTGTGTGGCTCTGCCTATGCAAAACTAGGACGACACTCCGGAGTGTGTGGAGGCTTTCTGATAATAATCTGTCCCCCCAGCATGTCCTTTTAACATCAGTGCTGAGGTATATGTCCCTGGAGTGTGTAGCAGCAAGGGAGTCGGATATCCTGAGGTGGAGCATGTCCAGTAAGTCTGGGTCAGATATTGCCTTCAACTACAGGCACAGAACACATCAGTGTAGGTGGTAAGTGACTGAGTAGAGCTGGAGTTACTGTATCAGAACTGTGCAGGGCATCTGTGTGAGTCCCTACATCTGCTCGAATAATATTTGTGGCCATTACAGTTGCTGCAGGTGTCAGGTAAGGCACATCCCAAAAGTGGCATAGTAACCAAGCATGGTCGTGAAGAGTATAGGGGCACAATGACCACACGTGATCAACATGTGAAATCGTGTGGGATATGGTGGGCTATGTAGACGTACTGTCTAACCACAATGGCAATAGGATTGTCAAAGTAGAGAGTATGAACAGGTTGTGCCCCCAAACCCAAACACCTACTACTGTATGTAATGGATTACAACCTATGTGGTAATGTGTGGGTATCTTCTCATCCTCAAAGGGGATGACTATGCAACTAATGGCATGTAGCCATGGACCATGGCTCAGGAACCAGTCAACCTATCTCTGTGAGACCCTGTATGAGTATGCATGTGCCAGCAGGAGAGCTGATTATGGCACCCAGTTTGCAGTCATCTGCGAACATGGGCAGCCATATCCCTCCTGTGATAGCCTGTACATCACACAAATATATACTGAACAAGAGAGGTCCCAGGACTGAGCCTTGTGGGATGCCAGGTGTAACTGGGTTATAGTCAGATATGGCACCTGCAACACTGAACATGTGGGTGCTATCCCTGCTCCAGGTAGCAATCCATTGTGTCAGATATGTGTCGATATTGATGCTGGTGAGTCTATGCATAATGGCCGAGTGGGGTATTGTGTTGAAGGGTTGTGCAAGGTCCAGGCAGGCTGTGTGGACAACCATCCCAGCACTGATGGACCTGGTAACTGTTGAAAGAATATGAACAGGTCCAACAGGCAAGATCTGCCCAGAACAATGCTGTGATGTGTAGGACCCAGTGTCTGTAGGTTTCCCATGTCTGTGTGCATGAGTCCCATTACAATACACTCCATAGCTTTGCAGAACAGGCTAGTTAGCCTTTTAGGCCGATATTGTCTATGGTCTGTTGTGGCAGTATTCAGTGGAGTGGGACTACTATTGCTGTACGCCATTCCGTGGGTACATATCCTGCAGTAACTGTTATATTGAACAGTGACATAATGTGAGTGTTACGTCTGTCATGAAGGCTGTGTACGACACAGGTGGGGACACCGTCTGGTCCCATTGATGCTGTGTTGTCCGCTGTGGGGAGGGCAGCACTCACCTGTTTACTCGTGATGTCTGGGAGGTTACACTCTGTTGGTATGGACAGTACCACCTTAGGGGGGATGGGGGGGCACATCTGCACTGAACCTGCTTGCCAGGATGATGGCAATGTCAGTGGGTTCAGGGTATGTTTAGTCAGTATGCAGTAACACACAGCATATCAGTGAGTGTCCAGCCAGGTACCTGAATCAACTGAAGAAGGCCTTGTGAGTGTCTGACATATCTGGTGCAATTGTCCATTAGAAGCGTGCCTGACATAAATACCTGAGTGATTGTAGCGGTCCACTAGTACAGATTACAGATGTGTTCCCTGTCTGGGATTGTGCTCTATCATGTAGTAGCTTCCTCCATTTGTTGTAAAGCATATTAATGGCTGGGGTCTACCAGACAGGTCCACTGCCATTGGAGGAGTGAGTCCAGTTGTTATTTTGGATGTAACGATCCATGTGATCCCCTAGGTGTCCATAGAATGTGTATGTAAAGGATTCAGCAGTCTGAGCCATACTTACCACTGACCCAGGGTTTCTGATGGATACCACCGTGGTTTGGAGGAGTGCGACGTTTGCTTTTGGGAAGTTCACCAAGATTACCCAGGATGGGTGTGGGGATGGGATATGGATGTCCAGTGAGATAAAGTATGTTCTGCCCTTACCAATGAGGGGTATATCGCAGGTGTGGAACATAGAGTCCCCATGTCGGTGATGATCATGTCCAATATGTTGTCCCCTCTTGTGGGTGTGGTGACCGGTTGTGCCACAGCATATGAGTTTAGAAATAGTAGCAAGGGTGTTGGGGCCTGAGTACTATCCACAGTCAATGTGTGGGTATTTGACATCACCCAATATAATGGTGTTTGGGGAGACCTTCATATGGTCCAATGTTCCCAGGAAAGCTGAGTGAGGTTGCTGTGTTGGTGAACGTGGTCTGTAGCAGGCAACAAACCAAAAGGCAGATTTGCACAATGTTAGGTGCATACGTATGGTCCGTGATGCATTGTGCAGTGCTACCAACCCGGAGGTATGTGTATCTGTGATGTATATGGATACTCCCCCTATTTGTGTTGGCCATTCCGAGTTATGTGGTCAGAAAGCATGGCACAAAATCCAACCAGGTAGTGCTGTTGTGCACGTGGGAGCCTCAACCATGTGTCTGTTAGTGCACAGATATTGCTATCCTCCATACTGAGGAGATTCCTGAGTGGGTGCAATTTGAGGGTAAGACATCTGGTGTTGAGCAGCATTACCCTCAGTGTCGTGTACTCTGTAATGTGTATGGAGGTGGTTCTGTCCTTTGAGCCCTGCTTAAATAGGGAAGTATGGTGGCAGCAAGTGCCCTAGCCAGTATTCAAAAGTCCAAGGGTGACAGGTGCAAGCTGTCCATAGGGAAGCTACATGGCATGTCGAGCATGTCACCCCAGGGTGACAGACACTGTATCCCCTTTGAATAACACCAATATGTTAGCCAACTGTTAAACGTGATCAGTTTGTTGGTATACTGTGACATCATACTTGGTGAGTGTAAGATGCTAGACAAGGTCAAGGTAATAGGTAGAAAAACACCCACAAGGGCAGATACCAATAATGCAGAACCACCGCACGGCACAATCCACCTTCAATGTAGTATCGTTGTATAGACCAAGAAACACTCCAGGAGGAAAAGAAGGTAGCTGTTGAGCCGAGCTGAACGGGAAGTCCTGGTAGTGCAGAAAATAAAACAGAGGATCCAGTAGCAGGTAAAATCTCCAATTCTATACAACGATACTACATTGAAGGTGGATTGTGCCGTGCGGTGGTTCTGCATTAAAGGTCAAGGTAATACTGGGCTGGGCTACATGATCACAGAGTTCCTCTATGTTCGATGTCATGTGGTCCAGGGATGAACATCTGAGGTTGTTCGCACCAGCATGGACAATGATGGAGACAGTCCTGGACTTGCTTTGGAGTGACCTGAGTGCATGTGTTATGTGGCGGATCCTGGCACCTGAGAGACAGCTCAAAGTGACTATTCCCCTGTCTGGCTTGGTGAGTGGGACGATAGTGTGTTTGACATTAAGTGTCACCTATAACAAGGGTATCAGGTGTGTTGTTTAGCCCAAAGGGCAGTGACTGTGTGGCACACTGACATTGTGAACTGTGTGACATGTGGGCATTGTAGTGGGGTAGCAGTTGTATGTGTGTCTGCTTTGGAGGTCTCTGCTGCTTAGGCAGAGTGTATGTAGAGTCTCCAGATATGTGTATGTGTGATAATGTGGTTTGTTTGCTGTCACTATCGGTGCATTTGAGACTGATATGTGGTGAGTGTGGTCACTCTCACCACCTGATAGACTATGCCAGTCATGGGTCGAGAGAGCTCAGCATCCTGTATGTCAGTATTGTTACATCTCCCACATATATGTGAGTGTGATGTGAGGAGGAGAGGGTTGTCTGTGTACATGAGGCAGATGTGACATTGCGTCATAACTGCAATATTCACTAGCTGGATTGGAGAGTAGATATGAAACCGACCCCTGGACATGCCAGTGTATTATGATGACATACTCTGTAGCCTGATCACAAAGGACCAGAAGGGTGTTAAGTGTGTAAAAGAGTATAACCGGGATTAGTGCTCAGGTTTGTCGGTGTTTTGTAAAGAGTAGCTGAGAAGGAGTCCAGACTGAGAATCATGACATGTCCTTCAGCTATGTAATAAATAGTAATCTACACGCATATATGTGCTGAGTCAGGGACAACTGTACCTTACTGACATTGCCGACATCCTGTCAGGCAGGCCTATGTATACATACCCACCCCCCACTGACGATAGTCCGTGACATCATACCAGGAGATATCACGTGTAGAATGGCTGAACATCTCCCCCCAAAGCCAAAAGCATGGCAGTAATTGGATTACATTGTTTCCCAGCATGTGTCATGCATGCACTACAGGACAAACAGACCCTGCACATGAACAGTCTGTTGAGCCTCACCCACTCCACAGGACCTGGAACTGTTGAATGTGTTACAGCAACATATGGCACTCCCCACATGTGTGGGTGCACAACACACCATGGGAAGTATAGTACAGTAAGCCTATAAAGTCTGATCTGCAAGGCCATGGAGTGCATCATGGTAGAAGTCATAAACAGAGCTATTGGAAACTGACAAACACACAACCCTACCAACTGTGGTATGTTCATGTGCAGATCATGGTTCCCAAGCATGCTACACCATCTGCAAGGCAGCACCCAGGACATACATCATGGAACAGAGCTACACATGTCCCACATAGACTTTGAACAGCTCTTCATAAACATTACAGACACATGTCGTATCCACAAAACCAACAATCTGTGCATAGATATGTGTTGACATATGAAGGGATGGCAATGTGCCCACAGATAGATGACACAAGGTGAGACTCATGGGGTCCTGTACAAGCTGTTGATACCTGCCGACCTACATGGATCATTCCTGGGATTGCATAAAAATGTGTACAGACATTACCATGTCCAGTCTGATGATGTCATCATCCTACAAATATACCAGGAAAACAGAAACCACCCAGAAAAGCATATAGCGCGCCATGGTAATACATATCTCTCTAATATCATAGTATACTTAGGTAGGGGTTTAAGTCCTGCAAATGCTAAGTGTGGGGCGGGGGTGTGTGATTTCCTTTGAGAGGAGTAGCCTTTTTGGAGACTGGAAAAACACATTAAAAGAGGTACATCCCTCATCGGAAAGACTGATGATGTCAGCATCCTACAAATATTCAAGGAGAACAAAAGCCACCCAGTAATGCATATAGCATGCTGTTTTAATGCGTATCTTTCTAGCATCATAACATAGTTAAGTAGGGGTTTGAGTTCTGCAAATGCCGTGTGTGTGTGGGGGGGGCGGTGTATGTGTGTGATTTCCTTTGAGACGAGTAGCCTTTTAGGAGACTGGGAAAACACATTAAAAGAGGGTGTATGTGTGTGATTTCCTTTGAGAGGAGTAGCCTTTTTGGAGACTGGGAAAACACATTAAAAGAGGTACATCCCTCTTTGGAAAGTCTGATGATGTCAGCATCTTACAAATATTCAAGGAGAAAAGAAACTACCCAGTAAAGCATATTGTGCGCTGTGTTAATGTGTAGCTCTCTAGAATCATAACATAGTTAAGTAGGGGTTTGAGTTCTGCAAACACCACGTGTGTATGTGGAGGAGAGGTATGTGTGTGATTTCCTTTGAGAGGAGTAGCCTTTTTGGAGACTGGGAAAACACATTAAAAGAGGTAGATCCCTCTTTGGAAAGTCTGATGATGTCAGCATCCTACAAATATTCAAGGAGAACAAAAAACACCCAGTAAGGCATATAATAAACTGTAAAAAAGGAAATACTGTCTCCAGGTGCCAATAACTACTCCCCGACTCCACAGCAATGTGAAAAATACTACAAATGAACTGCAAAAAAAATCGAACTTCTCCAGATGTAGTGACAATCACTTTAATATATCCACACAGCACAAAGGGTCAAGCGCTTTCGTCAAAATTGACTTAATCAGAACCCTGATGATGTCAGCATCCTACAAATATTCAAGGAGAACAAAAAACACCCAGTAATGCATATAATAAACTGTGTTAATGCGTATCTCTCTAGCATCATAACATAGTTAGGTAGGGGTTTGAGCCCTACAAATACCAAGTGTGTGTATGTGGTAGGGGTGTGTATGTGTGTGATTTCCTTTGAGAGGAGTATCCTTTTTGGAGACTGGGAAAACGCATTATAGGTTCATAGGTTCATAGGTTCATAGGTTCATACTAGGCTATCTGCCCGAGGGCATTTATAAGCCTAGCCCATAGTTTTGTGGCTTACGCCACCCCTTTAGTTTGGAGAAACTATGCCCATTATTTTGCTGTGCCTCTGTCGAGCAGTGACACTGAGGTAACCCCTGGGGTGTATCTGCGATCTCCCATCCATTGGCCAAGATTCCTCTTGAACAAGGCCAGCGAGGTGCTCTGCCTCACATAAACCGGGATTTTGTTCCACAGCATAGGGAGTCTTTGGGTGATGAATCTATCCCTCCAGCATGTCCTATTGATAACCGTGTCAAGGTTTAAGTCTCCCACCCTTGTGGCTCTGAGGGATCTAGATTTTTTGAGATGAAGCATGTTCATCAAATCTGGGTTTGACATGGCCTTGTATGTCAGGCATAGGTCACCTCTGAGCAAGCGGTAAGCAACTGAATATAACTGGAGTTCTTTCAGTCGGGCAGCATAAGACAGATTTTTGAGACCCTTTATCCTTTTGGTGAGGAACTTTTGTGGCCTCTCCAGCTGCTGCAAGTGTCGGGTCAGATACATTCAATGGGGCATTGTACTCGATCATTGGTCTGATGAGTGATGAGTATAGGGAGACTATGACTTCCCTTGATCTAGATGTGAATCCCTTCATGATAAGGTGGGCAATGTAGAAGGTCTTCCTAACTACTTTAGCAATATGAGTGTCGAATGAAAGTCTACTGTCAACCTGGGTTCCCAGGTCCCTAATAACTTCTTCTGTGTTCAGGGGATTGCCACCTATATGGTAGCTAGGGGTAACCTTATATTTCCAGAAGGGTATGACTATGCATTTCTTGGCATTTAACTTTAGGCCATGGCTCTGGCACCGGTTATCCATTTCTGTGAGACCCTTCTGAAGGATATCTGTGTTGGATGTGTTTTCAACTACGGCGCCCAGTTTGCAGTCATCTGCAAACTTTGTCAGCCATAACCCTCCTGTGTTTGCTTGTACTTCAGAAAAGTAGATGCCAAACAAGAGTGGGCCCAGGGCTGAGCCCTGTGGGACACCACTTGTGACAGGCTTTGAGTCTGACATGGCGCCAGCAACTCTGACCCTGTGGGTTCTGTCACTCAGCCAGTTTGCAACCCATCTTGTAATGTATGGGTTTACATTTAAGTTGATGAGTTTTTCAATGATACCCGAGTGAGGTATTGTATCAAAAGCCTTCGCCAGGTCTAGGTAGGCTGTATGGACTGCCTTTCCCTCGTCAATGGCCTTGGTGACTGTTTTGAAAAAGTCAACCAAGTTTAAAAGGCATGATCTGCCTTTCACAAAGCCAAACTGGGTTGGATCCAAAGTCTGCAAGTTCCCTATGTCTTTATTTATGAGATCCATTATGATCCTCTCCATGGCTTTGCAGATAAGGCTTGTCAAGCTAATGGGATGGTAATTTCCAGGGTCGGTGGAGGCACGCCTTTGTGGAGTGGGACCACAGTCTGTGCCACTCCTGGCAATGTATCCGGAGGTGAGACTAAGATTAAACAGCTGTCCTAACTGTGGGTTTAATTCCTCGTTGAGTTCATGGAGCACACAGCCGGGGACACCATCAGGTCCCATGGATGCTGTGTTCTTTGCCTTGGAGAGAGCAGTTCTCACCTGGGCATTAGAGATGTTTGGGGCTACAATCATCTGGTATAGATATCTCTCCTTTAGGGGGGGGGAGAAGTTTGCACTGAACCTGTCAGCCAGTATGTTGGCAATGTCTGTAGGATCAGTAATCTTCACATCATTTTGAACTAATTCTGAGCATATCTGGGAGTTTCCTCCTAGGTTTCTGACACAGCTAAAGAATGCCTTATGGTTGTCTTTAGAGTCCTTAGCTATTTTTTCTCAAAATTAGCTTTGGATGATTTTATGAGAGCTCTTAGCTTTTACTTATAGTGATCAGCGGTGTCTTACCTTTTAAGGATTTTGCTCTATCTTGTAGTAGCTTTCTCCTTTGTTGTAGAGTTTGTTTATGGCTGGGGTCCACCAGACTGGACGCTTGCCTTTGGTACAAAGAGTCTTTGTTTTGCTTGGGATTGCCTGATCCATGCAGCCCTGCAGGTGCTGGTAGAAGGCATTTGTAAGTGATTCAGCGGTTTGAGTAATGTTAACCGCCGCTCAGGGGCCTTAAAGGAGACCACACTAGTCTTTAGAAGTGTGAAGTCGGCTTTCGAAGTTCTTTACTGTGGTCTTTTCATTTCGGTGGGGGCGGGATGAGGACCTCCAGCGAGATTAGTTTGTGATCAGATCTCACCAGTGAGGGTATACTTCCGGCGTTGAACATTGTGCTCCCATGTTCGTGATGATGAGATCAAGTATGTTTTCTCCTCTTGTGGGGATGGTGACTAGTTGTTCCATGGCATTTGAGTTTATGAATTCCAGGAACTTTTGGGCTAGAGTGTTTGGGCTTGAGTAGTGTTCCCAGTCTATATTAGGGTAGTTGAAGTCACCTAGTATGATGGTGTTCGGAGATACATTTATCCTCCAGTGTTTTCAGGAAGGCCATATGAGGTTCCTGAGTTTGCGAGGGTGGCCTGTAACATGCTACAAATTGCAGAGCAATCTTGCCTATGGTTAATTGCACCTGGATGGTTTCCGATGCATCGTGCGATGCCACCAATCTTGAGGTGTGGGTGTCCTTGATGAATATGGATACCCCTCCTCCTTTCTTGGTATTGTCCGGGTTTTGGGGCGAGCATGATATGAGGTAAAACCTGATAGTGCTGGGGTGCTCTCAGGAGTCTTGAACCAGGTTTCTGTCACAGCACAGACATCGATGTTCTCCATACTGAGAAGGGCCTTGAGTGCATGCATCTTGAGGTTGAGACTTCTGGCAATGAGCAGCATTACCCTTAGTTTTTTTTCTTTGTTTTGTTCTAGGGTGGTAGGTTTAGAATTTGAGCCTTGCCTAGAAAAGGCACTATGGGGGTGGCAAGAGCCTTTGCCAAAATCCGGAATCCCAGGGGTGACAAGTGCAAGCCGTCCCTTGCGAAGCAGCGTGGCTTGTCCAGCATGTCATCCCAGGCAGACAGACATTGGATTCCCTTTGAATGACACCAGAGTTTAAGCCAATTGTTAAAGCTGATCATCTTATCTCTGTATTGTGGCATCATTCTTGGTGAAGGTAGGATACTGCTCAAGGTCAGGGTCATACCTGCTTGGGCTACATAATCATAATTAAAAGAGGTACATCCCTCTTCGGAAAGTCTGATGATGTCAGCATCCTACAAATATTCAAGGAGAACAGAAAGCACCCAGTAATGCATATAGTGTGCTTTGTTAATGCGTATGTCTCTCACATCATAACATAGTTAGATAGGGGTTTGAGTCCTGCAAATGCCAAGTGTGTCCTTTGACAGGAGTAGCATTTTTGGAGACAGGGAAAACACTTTAAAAGAGGTACATCCCTCAAACAAAAAGCACCTAGTAATGCATAAAGCACACTGTGTTAATGCCTATCTCTTTAGCATCATAGCATAGTTAGGTAGGGGTTTGATTCCTGCAAACACCAAGTGTATGTGTGTGATTTCCTTTGAGAGGAGTAGCCTTTTTGGAGACTGGGAAAACACATTAAAAGAGGTACATCCCTCTTTGGAAAGTCTGATGATGTCAGCAGGGGGGTGTATGTGTGTGGAGTATATGATTTCCTTTGAGAGGAGTAGCCTTTTTGGAGATTGGGAAAACACATTAAAAGAGGTACATCCCTCTTCGGAAAGTCTGATGATGTCAGCATCCTACAAATATTCAAGGAGAACAGAAACCACCCAGTAATGCATGTAGTGTGCTGTGTTAATGCGTATGTTTCTCACATCATGACATAGTTAGATCGGGGTTTGAGTCCTGCAAATGCCAAGTGTGTGCGTGATTTCGTTTGACAGAAGTAGCCTTTTTGGAGACTGGGAAAACACATTAAAAGAGGTACATCCCTCAAACAAAAAACACCTAGTAATGCATAAAGCACACTGTGTTAATGCCTATCTCTTTAGCATCATAGCATAGTTAGGTAGGGGTTTGATTCCTGCAAACACCAAGTGTATGTGTGTGATTTCCTTTGAGAGGAGTAGCCTTTTTGGAGACTGGGAAAGCACATTAAAAGAGGCACATCCCTCTTTGGAAAGTCTGATGATGTCAGCGTCCTACAAATATTCAAGGAGAACAAAGAACACCTAGTAATGCATAAAGCGTGCTGTGTTAATGCTTATCTCTTTAGCATCATAACATACTTAGGTAGGGGTTTGAATCTCTGCAAATGCCAAGTGTGTGTGTGGGGGGTGTGTATGTGTGTGATTTCCTTTGACAGGAATAACCTTTTTGGAGACTGGGAAAACACATTAAAAGAGATACATCCCTCTTCGGAAAGTCTGATGATGTCAGCATCCTACAAATATTCAAGGAGAACAAAAACCACCTAGTAATGCATAAAGCGCACTGTGTTAATGCCTATCTCTTTAGCATCATAACATAGTTAGGTAGGGGTTTGAGTCCTGCAAACACCAAGTGTGTGTGATTTCCTTTGACAGGAGTTGCCTTTTTGGAGACTAGGAAAACACATTAAAAGAGGTACATCCTTCTTCGGAAAGTCTGATGATGTAAGCATCCTACAAATATTCAAGGAGAACAGAAACCACCCAGTATTGCATATAGGATAACGTGTTAATGCATATCTCTCTAGTATCATAGCATAGTTAGATAGAGGTTTCAGTCCTGCAAAATGTGTGTGTTTGTGTGCCACAGGTGGTCAATGCAGTGTGAGTTTTGCTTTAACTACGGTATGACATATGTTTCCAACTGTATGTGCATTGCACACATCGGGTATCTGCATGTCAAATAAATTTGTGTACATGTGACCTCAGTCAGTACGTAGGTGTGAAGCCTGCATACTACATGAATAAATTTGCAACCTTCGACAGATTGTGCCGCTGCTTCTCAGATCATAGGTCACATATGTATGTATGCATCAAGACTGGCCAATGTAGTGATCCATGGCCAAGGACATCCCTGCCACACACACCCATGACATGTACTATAGAGTACTGTGAGTGAGGGTAATTGCCGGGGTATATGTCAGACATGTTCATACACAACAATGACTGGCAATAATGGACAGTCATTATAGATGAGCACCAGCCCTGTGGATATGCATGCAGGCCCCTAATGTGTTATGTGAAACACCAAGGGACCCCACAATACCTATGGATATGTGGATACCAAGGGACAGATGACATAACACGTGTCTGTCTGTACACATTGATACCCAACATACATGTTCAGGACTACCACCCATGTGGTACTGTCGGGATAGTATGTATAGTAAATGTGGATGACTATGCCATAGACGGCGTACTGCTATACAGCATGTATTGGACAACAGGTATATGTCTGTATGATACTCTTGTGTAGGATATGCGTCCCATCCGGGGAATGCAGTGTAGGCCAATGCATGCATTTCCAGATGTGGATGGACATATCCCTAGTGTGTTTGCATGTACCTAAGAGGGCTATATTCCACACAGGTGTGGTCCCAGGAACGTGTGGTGGTCAATACCACTGGTTACTGTTATAGTATAATACTGGAAGGATCCAACTGTTACTGAGTTCCCTACAACTGTGAGTCATTTGTCAGGACATCATCTAATGATTGGTTATAGTCATGCTGTTGAGGTGGTGTATACTACCAGACTGCAGATCATTGACATATATCAACGGTATCACCCACAGCATAGTGCCAACCCATGTCATACACACATGTGTACCCATGTTAGTACATATCTGTAGTAGAATGCATACTGGCCATCGAAAGATACCATGAGATGTTAACAATGTGTAGAACAGGGTATGTCATACATCCCACATGCCCACTATGCACGTACATGCAGACAGTGCACACACACCATGTTTACAGATGTACACCCGCTAATTTGTAATACACACATCACACACGTACTGTCCACTCACTAACACATGCTGGCAACACTGTACACTTCAGCCAAGTGGCACATGGGTGGACAATACATACTCAGAACTAACACTGGTGTAAACAATGCTACAATGACTATCAGAGCTGTGATGCATAATGCCTGCGCAGACATACCTACAAGGATATCAGTACACTTTCCTGTTGGCAACTTGCTACTATTGTGACACTGCTATAATGTCACCCTGTGCATATGCACAGGGTGAGTTGTAGGTTTGCCAGAGCCCGACACTGACCCATCCAATCGGTATGTCTGTGTGTGTGTGTGTGTATGTGTGCGTGTGTGTGTGTGTGTGTGTGTGTGTGTGTGTGTGTGTTTGTGTGTGTGTGTGTGTGTGTGCGTGCGTGTATGTGAGGGACAACAGTATTGCATGGGCCAATGTTGATGTATTGTGTGTATGTATGTGTGAGCCCTAGTTGTATAGTAAATGTGTGTGTGTCTGCATGCACACAACTCCGGACCGAACCACAAAAGGAGAGGGAGTATCCATATTCATAAAGGATACCCACACCTCCAGGTTAGTGGCAACGCACGAAGCATCGGAGACCATCCAGGTGCAATTAACCATAGGTAAAACTGCCCTACAGTTTGTAGCATGCTACAGACCACCCTCTCAAACTCAGGAAACCCACACAGCCTTCCTGAAGACACTGGAGAGTATGAATGTCTCTCCAAACACCATCATATTGAGTGACTTCAACTACCCAAACATAGACTGGGAACATTACTCAAGCCCCAACACCCTAGCCCAAAGGTTCCTTGAGTTCATAAACTCAAATGCTATGGAACAACTAGTCACCATTCCCACAAGAGGAGAAAATATACTAGACCTGATCATCACAAACATGGGGACAAAATGCTCCACACCGGAAGTATATCCCTCATTGGTGAGATCAGACCATAGATTAATCTCACTGGAGATCCACATCCCGCCCCCAAACCCAGCAAAAAAGACCACAGTGAAGATCTTCTCAAAAGCAAACTTCACACTTCTTAAGACTGGAGTGGTATCCTTCAAGGCCTCCGAGCCAGTGGAAACCACAACCCATGCTGCTGAAACCCTTACAAATGCCTTCTACGAGCACCTCCAGGAATGTATGGATCAAGCAATCCCTAATAAAATCAAGACCCTTTCCACCAAAGGCAGGCACCCGGTCTGGTGGACCCCAGCCATAAACAAACTCTACAACAAGAGGAGAAAGCTACTACATGACAGAGCAAAATCCCTAAAAGGGAAGGCATCTCTGATCAATACTAGCAAAAAACTACGATCACTCATAAAATCATCCAAGGCCAACTTTGAGAGAAAAATCGCTAAAGACACAAAAGACAATCATAAGGCCATCTTTAGCTATGTTAGAAACCTGGGTGGAAACTCCCAGATATGCTCAGAATTAGTCCAAAATGATACAAAAATCACTGAACCCACAGACATTGCCAACATACTGGCAGACAGGTTCAGTGCAAATTTCTCCCCTCCCTCCGCCCCAAAAGGAGAAATATCTATCCAACCAGAGTCTAGCATCCCAAACATCTCAGATGCCCAGGTAAGAGCTGCTCTCTCTAAAGCAAAAAACACAGCATCAATGGGACCGGATGGTGTCCCCGGCTGTGTGCTACACAAACTCAATGAGGAACTAAACCCACACATAAGGCTGCTGTTTAATCTTAGCCTTACTACAGGATACGTACCCAAAGAATGGTGTACGGCAACTGTGGTCCCACTCCACAAAGGCGGTGCTTCTACGGACCCTGGAAATTACCACCCCATAAGCTTGACGAGCCTTGTCTGCAAAGCTATGGAGAGGATCATAATGGAACTCATAAATAAAGACATTGTGGACCTACAGACACTGGATCCTACCCAATTTGGCTTTGTCAAGGGCAGATCCTGCCTCTTGAACTTGGTCGACTTTTTCAAAACAGTCACTAAGGCCATTGATGAGGGTAAGGCAGTTCACACAGCCTACCTTGACCTAGCAAAAGCGTTTGACACAATACCCCACTCGGGCATCATAGAAAAGCTCACCAGCTTAGATGTAAACCCATATGTCACAAGATGGGTTGCAAACTGGCTCAAGGACAGAACCCACAGGGTTAGAGTTGCTGGTGCCATGTCAGACTCTAAGCCGGTCACGAGCGGTGTCCCACAGGGCTCAGTCCTGGGCCCCCTCTTGTTCGGCATTTATTTTTCTGAAGTGCAGGCAAACATAGGGAGATTGTGGCTGACAAAATTTGCAGATGACTGCAAACTGGGCACCATAATTGACACTCCATCAGACACAGACATCCTCCAGAGAGGTCTCATAGAAATGGATAACTGGTGCCAGAGCCATGGCCTTAAGCTAAATGCCAAAAAATGTATAGTCATACCCTTTGGGAAAAACAAGGTAACCCCTAATTACCACATAGGTGGTAATCCATTAAACACGGAAGAAGTTATCAGGGACCTGGGGACCCAAGTTGACAGTAACCTCTCTTTGACACTCACTTTGCCAAAGTGGTCAGGAAGGCCTACGACATTGGCCAGCTGATCATCAAGGGATTCACATGCAGAGCAGGAGAGGTCATTGTACCCTGTACTCTTCACTTATCAGACCAATGATTGAGTACAATGCCCCATTCGAATGTACCTTACCCAACACCTGCAGCAGTTGGAAAGACCCCAAAAGTTCCTCACCAAAAGGATAAAGAGGCTCAAACATATGTCATATGCTGCCCGACTGAAGAAACTCCAGCTCTATTCAGTCGCATACCGTCTGCTCAGAGGTGATCTGTGCCTGACATACAAGGCCATGTCCAACCCGGAATTAATGGACATGCTCCACCTCAAAAAATCCAAATCCACCAGAGCCACGAGAGCAAGAGACTTAAACCTCAACACAGATATAAATAGGATGTGCTGGAGGGACAGATTCATCACCCAGAGACTCCCTACACTATGGAACAGAATCCCAGTCCATGTGAGACAGAGCCCCTCACTGACTCTGTTCAAGAGAAATTTTGACGAGTGGATGGGAGATCGTAGGTTTACCCCGGGAATCATCTCTGTGTCACTGCTGGACAGAGGCACAGCAAACTAATGGGTATAGTATTCTCATCCTAAGGGGTGGTGAAAGCCACACACACTCTGGCTAGGCTTATAAATGCCCTAGGGCAGATAGCCTAGTATGAACCTATGAACCTATGAACCTATGTGGCTGCCATATACGGGCAGTTGTAGGACAGCCATAGACTGTACCTGCTAGGCTGTACAGATCACTGTCTCTGGCCACGGACACAGTACCTGTGCCTAGCAGGGGTGCTATGGGCAGTATTGGGTACCAACCCTGACTGGATGCTATATCAGAGGCAGAGGTATGATGACTGGACCCATGTCCCTGCTGGAACTGGCCAGCACCACGTGCATGTGGTCTAGTAGGATGGTCAATGGACAGGCCAGCCCCAGCATTGCTGGGGCTGGTACTGCCACTACGGGTGCGGCTGTGATCCGTGGTCTGTCCGTGACGACTGCCAGCTGATGTTGCTGGCATGCGTCCGCGTCGGCTTCTCATCCATCCCGCATGGTCATGGCTCATGGCTAACACATTATGGAGGACATCTAATGTCTCCCTCCAATGGCTATCAATGACCTCTGTGTAATTCCAGATGGCACCAGCAAGGTCACGGATGCTGTCATTGATAGCAGTGTAATGGGTCCTCTGCGCCTTTAGTCCCTGTCAGGTGTACCGTTCCATATGTGCCTGTGCCTGCATTATAGCCCGGAACATACTGAAGGTTGTAATACCTTCGGGGGCATGTCTGCCAGGGGCAATACGACCAGTGGTGCTCCCCGAGAACCCCTGGACATATGCCTATGTGGTACCATTCTGGTAATCCAGCTATGGCTGCTGTGAGGGGATGCACGTGCCATAGGTACCACACTCTCCTGGTCAATGCCAACTGTATGCTGTTCCTCAGCTACAGCCATTGGTGATGAGGGATGTATTGGCAGCATGAGTGTGCATATAGATGGGGTTGACCGCTGTGTACTGTCGATTGGTGGACCAATGACAGACCCTGTCAGACCTTCCTGTGCCACAATACATGTCTCATCATCTCCACTATTAGTGGCGGTGACATCAGGTTCCCTGCTGCATTCAGCCACCCCTAACTCAGCACCTGTGGAAGGAAGACAGGAAACACACTTTACAATCTGTTCATGATGTTAGCACACATGCATACATGCACACATGCACACATGAACATATGCACAGATGCACACATGCACACATGAACACATGAACACATGCACACATGCACACATGCACACATGAACACATGCACACATGCAAACATGCACACATGAACACTTGCATACATGCACAGAAATACAATGCTCACCACAGCACATACACACTCACACACACACACACACACCAGCAATCCAACACATACACAATAGTGGGTGATGGAGGGTGACAGTATCACAAGGCAAACAGTCACCACACATGTGTCAGAATGCAGACCATGTGTTGCTCAGCACCATGCAGTGCTAGTGCAGACAGCCCTATCTAATGACATTATACATGGCTTTGATGCATGTGTGTAGTTGTTCAGTGAATGGCTACACCCTGCAACACAATGTGTACATGGACACAACATTGCTGTGCAAGTATTATCTGCTCTGCAATGTCATGTGCACCATCACTCAATGGTATACATACCATGGCTGCATGTGTTATCTGTGTGACACATAGATTGCCATGCCTGATGACAGTGTCTGTGTCCTTAGCACATAACAGTGGGCACAGGTGTAGCAAATGCATGCAATGTACAGACATGGGATGAATGGTGCATGTAGATGTGAAGGAATCCCAATACACAACATGGACATTGTACAGTGATTATGGTGAGTGTGGGACATATTGCAGATATGTCGGTGCCAGCCATGACATGGCATGCTACACGACTGCAACATTAAACACCACACATACCCAATGAGTGTCATGTGACCTATACACCCAATAGCATTCCAGGACATATATATGACTCTTTGTACAGATGGCGACTGTTGTGCAAAATGTGTATACTAGCGTATGTAAGCACACACACAACATGCTATGCATGGTGTGTATAGGTGCATATGTTTGCAGACACAGAACAATGAGGTGCACAGCAAAGACTGCTATGTGCAGTACTGTGGTCACTGTAACCGGATGGGGTGTAATACCATGTGCCATCATCATCATCATGCATCTTGTGGTCACTCATGGCTACTACTGTGTGACAGACCATTGCCTAGCATGCTGTACCTGAACTGCAGTGCCATGGATACGTTCATTATTACACAGCCACTTTGTACATGGGTGTATGAGGTGCCCAGTAGGGAGCATTGTCTAACATGACTGTGTTATGTGTTGAAGAGTGTTGCACTGCCCCATGATAGGCCTCTACCCCTGAGGTACATCATGTGTGTGTGGATGACATGTGAGATACTGAAGTGTGACCTTACAGCGGGTGTGTGGTTACACCATATGTAGCAATTCTTTGTGTACTGCATGTGATAAATGTGTTATGTTGTGTACAGGTGTTGCAACTATGCCTATCCAATGTGCAGTACGGAGTTGCCACAACTGTGTGTCATGCTCTGTGTATTGCATGTCATTGAGGCAGCTACTGACACTACTGAGCTGTGCAACATCTCACAGCAAACATGCATGGCATGCATTATGCATATGTGTGTTACGTGTACATGGCCTACACCTCACCTATGACATGTATATTTCATTACCAACATTGCAGGTATAACACACTCACCAGCATAGATCAGCTGCCCTGCCGTCACACCAGAGGGGCCTATGAGAATATGAGAGGCTCCGTCAGTGGCTACAACTGTGGTATTGCTACAGTGGGTATGCTAAACTGCAGTACAACAACAGTCAACAGTCACAGGTGTAGGGATATTATTCAAACTATTCGTACTGCACAACACTAGGCAGCAGAACTGCTAAACACACAGTAGACATCTCACGTACACATAATCTAACAATACAGTTAACTGTAGTCTACAGATAGGGCATGTTACCTGCTTGCTCCAGGTGGATGTGCTGGGTGGCTCCGGTCTCCATTACAACACATGTCAGAGGTTGATGTAGCTGTTGTACAGGAGCCACCACGCTTAGGAGCAGCTCCTCCACTCTGGTGAGGGGGGGACGAATGGCCACCCCACCACCTGTGGCAAGCTGCTGTCTTTGGATATCAGACGCACGCCGCTGGACTTTTCTAATTAAATCACTGCAGTGATGGTGTACCTGCTCATATGTCCGGTTATGCATGCCTATATCATTTACCCGACAAACAAGTTCCTGCCACAGTGCAGTCCACTCCTGCTGGTGCTGGCTGCTTCTGGAAAACAGCATTGTGTACCGCTGCAATAGGCTGTCGAGTATCACCTCTTCCTCATCCGCTGTGTATGCTGGGTTGCGTTGGTGGGCCATCTGGCTGTAAAAGATATGAACAATATGTGTGAGAGTGTCCTGTGGCACACTTTACACCTTTACCACAGATATCACTTTACTGACATATATACCATCCTATTGTCTGTCAGAGGTTACACACATTCAATACCACTTATTGGCTCTCAGGCCACAACTAACTAACACTGCCTGGCAGACTCTATATGTCACACCACTATACAACAGTACCCGACACACTGTGACACATTGTACAACCTCAAGACAGGGGTGTATATCACACCAATGCACGTGTTTGTGAAATGGGCAGCATTGTGTCAATGGTCTGGGGTTTGAGACTGACAGAGGTTTTTTTCTTTTGCTTCTCAGCAGAACAAGGGCCCTGCCATAGAGTGACTAAGGCCCTTTTAAGCAGTTGTAAGTGGGTTTGCGCGGGTTTGCGTGATGCTTAGCGACGCTTAGCTAAGCGTACACATGCGCACACTCGCTTAATCCTGCTTACTACTGCTTAAAAGTGCTTACTCCCGTTAACCCCCACGCTAATTTCTTTTAAAGAAAAGAAAATGGGGAGATAAGAAAGTGGTGAAAAAGGGGGCACAAAGAGGGACAGACAGTAAGTAAACAAGCTCGGGATGTGCAGGATGGGTATAGGGAAGGTCCATAGCTGCCTATTTCTTTAACAGCAACAGCTGTGCATATGCAATGAATTTAGAGTGAAATTTGAAACCTTCCACCCCTGGGAGAGGGGTGAGGACAACAAAATATGTTGTACTGCCAATTCTAATTATCAGCTTACATGTCCAATGGACATGTTTGTGAAATGGGCAGCTATGTATGGGACGTATTTTTTTTGTGGGTACAGACTGCCCTTTTTTTTTCAGTTGAGAGTGGGAAGTGAGGTAGAGGAAGTAGGTATGTCCGGGGAGGTAGGTTGGGAAGGTAAACAGATAAGACAGACAAGATGCATACAGGGGCAGTGTATGACACATGGGGTGGGTGAACACAATTGATGGGATTGGATGTTTGGAAATTGCAAGCCCATGAGCCCACAGATGATAACAGTGGAACTGAGATCCCCACCCACGGGCAGTCACCACTGAACCTTCACAGCCCAGAGGGTGGCTGTACTAGAGGCTCCGTAGGATGGGCAGGCTCACCCGTGAGATGCACCACTCTCGCCTTGAGCTGGCTTAGGGGATCAGCGACTGAACTCTGGATCTCCCTACACACCACAACCTGGACCCTTCGAAGGGTGACCGGTGGCCCTTCTCCGCCCACGTTTGCACAGGGGGGATGAGCCCCATCCCTTGCAGCGTTTCTATGCAAAGGTGGCTCAGGACCAATGGAGGAGGGGAGCCCGGGCTGGGCACCGGACCTGCTGGTGCCAGGTGCACTCACCAGCTGAGGAGGGACAGGTGGGTCCGCTGGGACCGGCCTTCCCATACGTTCTGTGATTAGGTGTGTTTAATTACAACATAAGCAAAACATCATTCCAGATTAGTTGTAACAGGATGCAGTAATATTCCCATTAACCCAACACGCCAAGGTTACAACATTTGAACAGCAAGCATAACACGTGCATATATTGAACCACAGTGGATATTCCAACAGCATTCAGGGATGTTTGGTAGCAACAAGCCACCATGTTTGTGGTGTTTAAACAGGGCACATGCATCAACGTGAATGCAAATATTTATACAACAATAAGACATGTGTCCCAACAAATATTTAAGATTACACATACCCATTGAGGTGTGGGATTGCATGGTTTATGCACATACAGTAGGGTGTCGAAAAAACCTCGATTAAAATCTTATAATTACCTTTTTGTCTACATTACATTCCTAGTGACTGAAAGTGTATATCCCCTACATGTATTATTACACTTGCTACCATACATTAGGTTGTGTAATGGGTTTGGCTAGTTCAATATATGCCTGACCTATAGCTGACATACTAACTGTCCAGGATGTAGATGTTACTGCTACATATTTCTTGATTGCATTTATATTTCTTTATCTACATATCTGGGATGCTTTTACATAACATTTTCACTTCGATTTGTACAGAACCCTGCATTTCTTGACACACACTCACATTTCTGGGGAAAAATAACATGCTACACGTGTGCCAGATTTACTTATTCATGCCAGCCAGTAACTGACTGTTGTGGACTGTATATATGTTTCACAGCTACTAGCACTTCCATCACCCAATTTATATGGGACTGTACAACTCTGGGTTGCCAGCACCTTTTCAGACAGTACTGTTTGTATAATGCAAGGGTACAACAACATTTCAAACTCTGTGACACAGACACACTCTGGGTTTTAGACCTTTATTAATGACATTACACACTTTTCCACAGGCTCACTCCTTTATTTGTTTTAACAGTGTATATGGCCAACATGTTCAAGACATATTATACCTTTATTAATGGGTTAGAACACTCTTTTTTCAGGCTCACTCACTTATTTTATATGACAGTGCCTGCAGAGATATTATTCCAGACATATGTTACCTTTCTTAATGGGTTAATACACTCTTTGTCTGCCTCTCTGATGTTTTTATCTGACAGTACATGCAGAGGACTTATTCAGGCAATTTTATGGCTGTATTATTGGACTACAACACTTTCTTTCATGCTCTCTTCCATATTTTATATAACAATACATGCAGAATAATCACTAACCTGCCTGGTGGCACAGCCTTAGCAGCCTATCAGCATAGGCTTGCTGATTCGCAGCATGGTCACCTGCAGCTGTAAAGTAAATGAAGGGATATTGAGACATACCTATCCATTATACATACTCCATTATCAATTCTTACATACTGCATTCCATGGCTACTTACTCAGTTGTGGGGCATCCCGCATCCCACGGGCCTCCTGTATCCATTGGTTCAGGTGGTCCTGCTTTCGTCTCTTCAGGTCTGCATGGTGGTGACGGACCTGCTCACCAGTCTGAGGAATGCCTGTGGCACTGATGAGGTCACGAGCTAACCGGTTCCAAGCCTCTGCCTTGTACTCTGTCCCTTGGAACTGGTCCTGCAGGAGTCTTGACTCATGACGGTGGACAAGGAGCCAAACCATGTATTTCGACTCCTTGATGCCCCAACGTTGTGCTCGGAAGCGTGTTCCCTCTCTGACACCAGACATTCTAACTGCAGATGTCAGCTACAATCAGTTATGGCGTGTATTCCCACCTGTGGAGCTTAAATATGCCACATTTCCCGCACTTTTTTGTGATTGGCTGTTTTGTAAAATTCTCGGCTGACTGCACACCTGCTTAGTAATGGTTAAACTACCATTCGTAAGTATATGAATGTTAACAGTGGCTGTTTTGTCTATGTTGTCATGGCTTAGTGGTTCTGTACTTTGCGTCTGATGCACAGAGTGCTGGGTTCAAACCTTGTCATTCATTTTATTTTCATACTGTCCAGACAGGCTAGGGCGTGTGGCTGCATTTAAGCAACTTTGCTCTATGTTGCTCCTCGGTGCCCTACAGTGCCCTGGTTGGCATGGTGCGCACGTCCACGCAAACACATTGTGCTGGGTAAAGCGTTGTTAAACTATGGGCAACTCTATTGCGCTGTGTGAAGCGCTATTGAACTATGGGCAACTCCATTGCGCTGGGTGAAGCGCTGCTTAACTGCAGGCATTTTTATATTGGGATCCTTTAAAATATTTTGTTCACTGATACATGGGCCATTTCACTGCTTTTAGTTATGTTTAAACATATGTGTTAGATATTATTCCATATACTGATTTAAAAAATAAATACAAAAGGGGGTGGTGGGATTCGAACCGTAAATCCCTTTTCTTTGTGTGAACGCACTACCATTATGCTATTGCTATTTGGTGTGATTTGCATAAACATTCTTTCTTATGCTCTTCCATGTCAGAATTGCTAACTGTAGCTAAACAACGGGCACACGCACGCACACATGCACAAATACGGGCAGCTATTTTGGGAATTTAAAAAAAATTAATGTTATGCTTTTTAGAACTGTGATGGGGGTTTACAATATCAGACAGTGAGGTGTTGGGTGCAGGGACATTTGAGTGGACTCACTCTTGTTTATTTGCTTTTATTTTAAACACTTGCAGGGGCGTGGACATTTAGACTGCTTGGCAGTCGGACACGCCCCCTGCTTTCTTACATAGTCCGTGTAAGACTTACGGTTGAGTCAGCGTGCCCTCATGCATATTCATGGCACGCTGATGTCATACCTTCAACTGCAGCTTGTGAGTAAGACTTATTAAGTCTTACACAGAAGATTCATGAATCCGGGGGAGTATGAATTAAGATACATGTGCTGCACAAGCAACACCTCACTCCACCTCAGGCCTACCATCCTCATCTGTACCTTGCTTTTGCCAGTGTACACTATATGTTTGCCATTCATTAGCATGACTAGGCAGGTACACATGGTGTTCTGAATTTGGGACACTGCAAAATTACACACATATATAGCCCATAGTTGTCAAGCATCTGCAAAAAGGCTGAGAATGAAGAGGAATGTCATCCTGAAACACAGCAGTGAACTGAATCAGACATCCAAAGCTTGCTAAGAATGGCTGGATCTGCACACAGTCAAGGTCATGAATTGTGGCAGAAATAACATTTGCATTTGTTATTTTGTTGTTTTCATTGTTCTGTCTTGGAGCTTATCTCCCCGGGCCTCTACTGAAAATTGACATGTATCCAGTTAGACTAGCCCAGTCAACAAATGTAAAATAAAATAAATAAAATAAAATAACACTGACTCTGCAGCAATAGTGAAGGCATTGTGTAACCTCCAAGGGCAGTGCACATGAGTTGACCTTGCAATCTGGCAGAGTTGTGGGACATTTGTAGGGCAGAGTGACCAAATACTGGCAAGTGCAGGTGGGACATGCTAGTATACCCTTCCAGGAATAGTGACTGCTGTAGTACACTTAACAGTTGGTGAAACAAACCATCATGTTAAGGGTGTGCACACTTATGTACCCACATATTGTATGCATCTCAATTAGCATCTGCACAACTAATACATTTCTTTGATACTGCATTTGGTTGCACAGGTCAGATGTCACATATCAGGATCGTGTAATGTTAACATATGTAGTATTGTGGCCCCATGGCATATCAGGGAAGAGGGTTCCATGTCAATAAGGGTGTGTACACTCCTCATAGCCACAGTACGGTTTGAAGGTTGTCAGTGTAATTGTGATGATATCTGCAAATCAGGCATTCACTATTGACATCTGTTCACATGTGTTGGACAAACACATAGGGGCTGTGAACAGCAGAGAAAACATAACTGACACACATATACACATTCAGCAATGGTGTGTACACCTGTGAGGTATGGTGCATAGTACATGCAAGAGTGATGAACAGGTGCACAGCAATACTATGTACATGGGTGCAGTGTGTTCCAGGGGAAGGGGCATCACCTACTAACACGACTCATGCATCACATAGATGTATAATGTTGGTAACAGGGATTGACTATAGCTGCAGTGCATGCTGTTGAGTGCCATATGTCATGCATGATGACAGATGGGTAATGAGAGTTCTGTGTGTAATATTTTTGTGCAACCTAACCTGTAAGTGTGTGTGTGTGTGTGTGTGTGTGTGTGTGTGTGTGTGTGTGTGTGTGTGTGTGTGTGTGTGTGTGTGTGTGTGTGTGTGTGTGTGTGTGTGTGTGTGTGTGTGTGTGTGTGTGTGTGAGTGTGCACGTGTGTGTGTACAGTTAAGCAATGATGTACAGGTCTTAAAGTGAGTTTCTTGTTTTCTCCTCACAGGTGGAGAGGTGGGTCAGGGTCCCTCCTGCAGGCAAACTGATGTTAGTATCCATACAGACTCTGTCAATGATGATAGGTGTGGTGAGGCACAGGCAGGTTTGTCAGGGGCTGAAGCTTTGTCATCATTTGACATCCCACTGTTATCCACCCCATCCCTGCACACAGTTACATTGCCTAGACATATCCCATCACCAGTGGCCATAGATGAGGAACAGTTGGTGGGTGATGGCATGGGACAGGACAGTGTGGTGACTATGACAAGTGTGTCTGGACACAGCAGCCATAGCTGGATGCTCAGCAAGGTACCGCATAGGCAGATGTACAGGGGTGCTCGTAGGAGGGCTGCTGGTCATCATGCCCCTGGTAGAAGTGCCAGAGCTGGTGTCACCAGATGCATGTTTCAGAGCATCATGGAGGAGCAGGCATATATGGAATGTTATACCAGAAAGGGTCTGAGGCTCCAGTGGACGACACATTCTGCTGTTATTGACAACATCCATGATCTTGCAGGTGCCCACCATTATTTTGCAGAGGTTCTGGATAGACACTTGGGTGAGATGGTGGGAATCCTTAACCATGGAATGTTTGTGGTTGAGTATATGGTGGGAGTAGTGCGATGGCTACATGGACGTAAGCCAGCAACACCAACAGGTGGAGGTTGACGTGGATGTGCAACAAGACAGATCTGCTCCTGTAGTGGCAGTACCAGCACCAGCACTGCAGGGGGTGCTGTCCACATCACAATATAGCAGGTCATGTGCACATGGCCCTGGCCAGTCCCAAGAGGGACCTGGATCCAGCGGACATACGTCATCATCAGGGGAGAGTACCATATCTTGGCTTGTACCTGGTAGTGCCCGTGGTACCCCTGGCAGGCACAGTTCTCATGTCCATGGCTGGAGACGGTAAACTGTACACCCAGCTAGGTACAGTCTGCAGCTGTCCAACAAACCCCTGTATAGGGCAGCCACATGACAGATCTGCGTGCGTGCATACACACACACATCACCAACACAGCTAGGGCAACCCCATACCTACACACACCATATCTGTATAGCCCAATTAATAATGAAACCCCCTAACACACACACACATGATGTAAACAAGTGGTTCAGTCTAGGTCTCTGACAAACCCAAAACACACCCTGTGCATCTAATGATACCTGTGCCATATCCCTGTCATCCATAACATTGATGCAGGGACAGGCTAATATGGTTCTGATGCACAGGGTGACTGTACTATGGTGTACCAATGTCATTATGTGTAACATGGCTTCAGCTCTAAAGTTTAATGCTTACATATCAGGATGGGTAGCTGTCCAGCCTCGATGCATTATAGTTGTTATTAACACTGAGTGATTGTAATCATCATAATGTATTCCATTTGTGTTGTAGATGTCTATGTGTCAGCAGGATGTTGGTCTGCTGTTGTTTCCTACAATGGGTATGGCACTGTGGTGATACCTTGACTGTGCCATATCCTGGGTACAGCTGAACACAAGACATAGGTCTGTTTAACGGTTACTGTATGTGCCACATGCCTAATAGATCTGAGGGGTGTATACAGGTGAGTGCATGTTGGCTGATGTCAGCAGCCTTTCTACAGTGGACAATGGTAAGTGTACTGGATGGCACACACACCCACAAACACACACACACACACACACACACACACACACACACACACACACACACACACACACACACACACACACAAACACACACACACACACACACACACACACACACACACACACACACAGGCATAGGTGTTGATGCAATACACAGAAAATACTGTAAACATGGATGCATGTACTCTTGCAGGGAACCCATTTTAGCCTATGTAATTCCAGCAAGACAGAATAGGCACAACATCACATAAGGAAATAATCAGTCTGCTAGTTTAATGTCATTGATGATGGTACTGGCAGGGTATATGTCCCCTTCCCAATGTAGTGCAATCCTTAACTTGGTAAACAAAGGTGTGCTGGTGTGGGTTGTACAGCCCTACTCTTTGGAGGGTGTGGGGTGGTGTAGAACTGTAGATAGTGTGATTGATAGCTACTTAACTTGTTAACATAATCTGTATAGTATTACAGCCGACTAAGTGGGGAGATACACTCAACAATAACCACAAAGATGATGGCTGTGTCCACAAGATCTACACCCAGCTATATATACCAACCCCAGTATCACTGTACAGATATACAGTGGGGAAGAGGGCATTTACACATCTACTACTAGTTTTAATGGAATGAATTTCCACAAGATGATACCTGTGAAATGTTAGCATTTGCCAGTCAGTTCTCAGACAGATGACCTCCTGGGACATGTATTTTCTGCATACTGAAGTAGATCCCTTCACATGCACACACACACTCTTACTTGGCAACACTGAGAGTAGAACCCCTACCTAGGTACTTATTGCTACTAACGTGCGTGGCCTTAATTGCACCCACCACACAGCTTTTAGGATGAGGTGTGTCCCACATTACTTGTTAAGTGAAGAACATCACCAAACCTTGTACAGTATGGTAATGGGGGATGTACTGGTTGTTTATGAACAATACATAGTGTGACATACTATCATATACACACTGACAAACACATAACAGTCATACACACATCTGAGAGACCTGGGTTTATCAGTGCTAACTACCTTGTCAGTGTGTTCATTCTGTTGCAGGTAAGTTGCACACAGCACATGCATCATTGGGCTGGATAGTGTAATCAGTTACCTGTATGGTTGATGGTGACAGTGGTCCCCATACAGTGGACCTTGGGACATGTACTGGGGGTACCGTGGTGTAAAGACAGTATACCCAGCACCCACACCCCACATTAGATATTGTACTCACTGAAACCCATGATAATACTGTGACATATCCACCATCACTCATTGACCAGGACTGCAATACAATGCCTTGTCTATCTCAACAGTGCTGTTACAGGGATTTTCATCTATTGCACATGCCACAGGGATAGTACGGTGATGATTTGTCATGGCTCTCCTATGGTCAGCAACATCACTATCCCTTATACTGTATGGCAAGGTGTATTGTATTAGGAGAATGTGGCCTCAGAATGCTGTATCCTACAAATATGCACACTTGCACACATACACACACTTGTCAGGACTCAGAGGGTAACCCATGCCTATCTACCCATTTGTATAACTGTGTTGTGCTGGTACTGCAAGCTCCAGGTAGCCCATAGGGTGAAGAGTGTAACAAGGTACATGTAATGTCTATTACAGCAGCAGCCATATCAAACTATGGCAATGGGGGTGCAGTAGATGTGAAGGTCCACAGGGTATTATAAACTACATGTTTACAAATACACAGACACTGTTATTCTCAGTAATGCATACTGACACATTTGTCAGTACTGGGGTCCATATGTGCAGGTGTTCCTAGGTGTGTACCAGGATATTGTCCATGCAGAGATGGGAAGAGTAGGGGATGTGGGTACAGTGGTATCATGCCACTTGCCATTTGCCAGCAGGCCATCTATCAACTGATACCAAAAAAAAATGTAGCGAACTGGTGAAAATAAGAAACTAAAAACCAACAAGTTCACCAGCAGGATTAGTAGACACAAAATTTATTTCAAGGTTAAGTGCTTTCATCAAAGTAAAATTGACTTCATCAGAACAATATACAAACAGTCATGTGGATTTAAATATGTTACAGTAACACAGGATAGGTTAAAATCCCACCAATCAAACAAAAATTCATTGAATAAATTAATACCCTAAAAGGCATACACTGTAAAAACTAAACAATCCAATAAAAACATTTCTATGACAAAGTCACATTTTAAAATCAAACCCCTTCTGCTCTTTCTTTTAAAGCAGGCAAGATAGATATAGAATAATTTAATCCTGGACACAGATTAGCTGCCAAACAAAGCTTCCACATCAATTCCCTTTTGTTTAAAGTGTTTTGCCAATTACCACCCCTGAGGTTTATTTCTATTATATCCAATATCCCAAACTTGAATCCAGAAAAACTAGTACATATTTTACTATGCCTGAGTAAGGCATTAGTTTCTTTTGAATTCTTAATACCATATAAATGTTCATATATCCTGGACCTGAGAGCCCTCTCAGTTTTCCCAACATAAAACCCCGGGCAGGAATTACACTTAGACAAATATACCATTTTACTAGTGTGACAATTACCCTTTTTAAAAAACACTGTGTCCTGATTTGTATTGTCAAGTTTCAAACTAACAACCCACAATATAAATCTACACTGTGTACAACAACCAAAGGCTTTAGTAAATTCATTTGATTTTGCACTGCTGTTGTTCGTGTTACCCTCTAAGGTAAGTTTCAAGTCGTGACCCACTTTAGTACAAAAAATAGGTTTTTCACCCACTGCTTGTAAAATAGTAAGGTCACCCCTAAAAATATTCCAATTCTTGCAAAGGATGTGCCTTATGTCATTATAATGTGAAGTGTATTGCACCACACATGCCTGGGAGAAATTGTAGGAAGAACTCTCTGTTTTTTCATTATTTTTTGTTTTAGAAAGACCTCTACCTAACAAAGGTTGATATTTTGAACCCCACTCTCTCAAAATCTCTTGTAAAATACCCTCCACAAATGCCAGTGGATAATCTCTCTCCAAAAATATATTCTTAAGGTCGCTGAATTCTACATAGCCTATAATAAAATAGATTCCAACCTATTTGACATGATGCAGGAAGAACTAATTGACTTCAAAACTTATAAGTATATATAGGTAGATAAACCCAGGATTCCGTCTTTATTTGGAATCCCAAAAATTCACAAAAATGAAATTGACCCACCTTTCAGACCTATAGTGTCTGCCGAAGGGTCAAAGACTCAACCCCTTGCTAAATACCTTGACTTTAAGTTAAAACAAATCTGGATGAGTAAAATATTCATGTTAAAAGACTCTTGGGATTTATTAAAAACAATAACAACAGATTTATATGATGAAAATATGATTTTTGTGACAATTGATATTATTGATCTGTTTTCCTCTATACCTTGGGCAGAAGGTATGAGGATGTTCAAAGACATAATATACCAAGAAAATAGTTTGAGTCAAAAAGAAAAACTAACTTTTTCTTGGTTAATGGATTTAGTCTTGCGAAATAACTTCATATATTTTAAAGGAGAATGTTATCAACAACTGCAGGGAGTAGCTATGGGGGCAGCGTGTGCCCCCACTTTCGCTAATTTAGTTCTCACTAGGTGGGAAGAAGAAAATTTAAAACAACTGAATTTCAACAATATTGGAAGTTATATCGCCGTTTTTTAGATGACATTATAATTTTTTGGAATGGAAGCAGAGAAAAACTTGATGAATTCTTGGAATGGTTAAATACTACTAGTTCCTTTCTAAGGTTTACTCATAAAATCACAGAAAACAGTGTACAATATTTGGATGTGGAAATTTATAAACTAAACAACAAATTAGAAACAAAAGTGTACAGGAAAAAGACCTTCTGCAACTCATTTTTGCACTATGATAGTGCACATCCTCTACACTGTAAAAAAGACATAGTCAAAGGTCAATTTGTAAGAGGGAGTCGCATGACAAGTAGAAGGGAAGATTTTGAGGATGAATGTAATTTGTTAGAATCTTTGTTTCTAGAAAGAGGCTACCCCCCCCCAATTTCGTTAAGGAAATTAGAAAATAAGTGGTTAATGGTAGAATTGATAGATTCAAACCTATAATAAACACCATTAATTTAGAGAGAACAAGATATACACAAAAGGAAAATAATAATTCCAGTTTTGATAAAACTTTAGTATTGGAATATAATGGAGTTAATAACATAACAAAGAAAAAGTTTTTGAAAGAATGGGAACGTTTTATTTCCATCACAGATATAGAAAAAATACCTAGAGGTCCACAAAAGATAATTTACAAAAATTCTAGGAATCTAAGATTATTATTGGAAAACAAACCTACAAAAATTACTAGAAACAAAACAGGCACCTACAAATGTGGCAGGTGTGGCCAATGCCAACATATTATGAACACAGACAAACTTTATTTAGAATGTAGAAATAGGTGGTTGGTCAGCAAAGAATATCACAACTGTGACTCAAAGGGACTGGTGTATTTAGCATTGTGCATAGTTTGTAAATCCTTCTATGTAGGTAAAACAGAGAGAAAACTAAAAAGGAGGATTTACGAACATTATTACGACATTTCTACTAAAAAAGACACTAATGCACTTTATAAACACTTGAACACATGTTCAGAAGCTAAATTTTCCTTTCTAGTGTTAGAACAGGTAAAAACAGATGGTAGGGGAGGGCCATGGGAAGAAAGAATCGAATTTCGAGAACTGTGGTGGCAACTAACCTTAGATGCTAGCAACCACCCTGGCCTTAATGAATTCATCTCTGTAATGCCATTATTAAAATTAAGATCTGCCAAACTTTAATGTTACAATAATTAACATAACTCAGATGGGACACATAAAAACTATATATAAACAAGATAATTTACAGGGGAATATTTATACTTCATTCTCATTTTTATATTGTACAACATGAAAAATATTATTTTATCTTTTTCTTTTTCCATAACATCTTCACAAGAGATAATTCTAAATTTGACAGCATAATTCTTTTAAACTTACAATTAATAGTTTTATAAAATAAGAATGAATTGTGCAGTTGGAATTTTTATGTATTTATTTATTTATTTCATTCACAGAAGCAATAAGTAAATAATGTCTATTTAGAAAGCTCATAGCACTTTACAAGTTGTTTTTTAGATACATCTAATTGCAAAGAAATTGTATTAGAAGTGAGTTTCATCCCCACAGAAGCGCTATTTAAAAGCGTATTGAATTATTCATGAGTATAAATGTATAAAAAACACAAGATTGGTTGGTTTTAAACTTTTTTTTAAATAAATGATTGGTTTTAATTAAGTAATAACCCTAAGTAAGGTATAAATACGGTTTAGTTATTATCTACTGTGCATCTGATGAAGTCATTTGTTTTGTAAAGACGAAAACGTACTGTGGTAAATAAAGACGTTAATGTGCTTCTATTTAGATTTTGGATTTTGGTTTCCAGTTTGTCTTTGGTAGCATAACCAACTTTGGACTGACAAGTATTCCTTATCCGGTTTCCAGACGTGCTTTCGTTTAAAACTTTCTTCAGTGAAAAGCACTTTCGCGCAACTATGCCCGGCCGAATCTGTTTCGGTGATGTTGCCATTCAGGGATCCATACGGATCCCCTATATATATATATATATATATATATATATATATATATATATATATATATATATATATATATATATATATATATATATATATATATATGTGTGTGTGTGTGTGTGTGTGATATATATATATATATATATATATATATATATATATATATAGATAGATATATATATGTGTATATATATATATATATATATATATATATATACATATATATATGTATATATATATATATATATTTATGGATCTACCTGACAACATTGACACTGCATAACACCGACAACGACTTCACCGACACCACATAATCGACAGTTCACAAACACGACACCTCATACACTGACACATCATAACAACAAACAAAACAAATCCCTGTCCAAAACCCACACACACAACACAAGCACACCAAAATCCTAACAAACCAACACTAACCCTTACATACACAACTATCTACAACCCTAACCGAAACCCTAACCCTAAGGTCCATCACTATCGCACACTCACCAAACCCGCGCCCTAACCCTAACTCACTTAACCCGCCCCAACCCAAAAAATATCACTACTGCACCCTTACCTAACCCGCGCCCTAACCGTAACTCACTTATCCCACCCCTATCCCTAGAGACCGTCAACATCGCACACTTACCTTACTCGCACCCTTACCTAACCTGCGCCTTAACCCTAACTCACTTATCCCACCCCTATCCCTACAGACCGTCAACATCGCACACTTACCTTACTCGCACCCTAACGGCCGTCACTACCGCATACTTACGCATCCTTTCCCCATCTCCGTGTTCTCAGCGTCGGTGTTTTCCTCCGTCGGTCTTCTGACTTGTCGATCTTCTAAGCCGTTGTCGCTGTTATGAAGTTTCGATGTAGTCAGGTAGATCCATATATATATATATATATATTATATATATATATATATATATATATATATATATATATATATATATATACACACATATACATATACGTATAACATATGTCCATAACATGTAGAGGAGTCATACCTCAGCACCAATAGTCACAACCTCTTAGTGCAAGGGGATGTCATGTAAGTACTGCAGGTATAAATGTAGAATGTTGCTACTGTAACAGGGGTTGTCTTAAAAGAAATGTTGTGTGGGAAGTTACATCTAATATTGACATGTACTCTATCAGTTACTGACAGACATCATAAGATCATCATAGAGCAGTATCACACAAATCACAGTAATGATCCTGTGGAATACAGCAGAGATATGACCAATAAATATGGACAGTCTGACACACTTTTGTCAGTCCAGAGGTATACACAGAACCCCTTAGTGCAAGATGTGTGGACCAAGCCTGACAAAGTGGATGTTTACAGCTATGTAAATGGGGATATCATGAAAATACTTGAATAGATAAGCTCACACAGTTTATGCATTCATACACTCCTGTCTGTCCCAACACATAATAACCGGAGGAGCAGAGGTCACAAGCCCACATACTACCCACTAGTTAGTGACATACATCTGTACAGCATCCCACTACTTTGTCAGAAATGCACAACTGTTACGATGGCCTTGCAGCAGTACATCTGACAAATATGTGGACATAACATCACACTGGGTAAATACACTGAGCTGCTAGGCATGTCACAAAGCACTGTGCAAATTACAGGCAGACTGCCACAACACTGGCCTATATTTCTTATTGGGGAATACACATGCACCTGCAAATATAGCAGGCTCTACAGGCATGTAACAGCATGGAGTAACAGACACCTGTGTGAAAGCGAATATCCACAACCAATTTGAACACAGCCACAATCACATATGGTAAGCATACTCAATATTACAGTATATGGACTGTGTGGTCAACACCATCCTCATATGTGCCATTCACACTAACCTTACATATACTGGGCCAATACAGAGTGTATTTCGATGCCTGACTGTGGTATGGGACATGTGTCGGTCTGGCCCTACAAACATGTACACCAATAGGGTACCATACACTGGATCAGCATGCAACATCAGATAGAATAGGACCAAGAACAATGACATCTACCACAGCTTGTACACAGGCCAAGGTACATATTCACAAAACACACTCTGTCAAGAATCATCATAAGTACACAGACCTCACCACTGTACACACTACAACAGAATGTCCAGGTTTAGTCCTCAAATATAAGGCCTACTATACATAACATGTCTAGCAGTCTGGTATCTCACTGGTTTGTTAAGAGGTGTGATGTCAGTAAATAATGATGTACTGAACATATGCACCTCTTACTGCATGACATATGTACATAGGTTGACAGAGTTGTGGCTGGAGGCACAAACACAGGGACAATATTAACATGTTGCTGTGATTGACTCATACATTTATTGGTGTAACAGGGTTTCTTGTGACATATGTCTTCTGAGGGATATGAAGTCAGTAACTCACATGGCTGTCACCATGTACTGACTGCAATCCTCAGAGTATGCTACTGCATTTCTAAAGATAGGAAATGTGTGAGTAACACAACACATGTAAGACTCCAAATACTGGCCAGTCTGCAGATAGCCCTACAGGTGAGAGTTTCCTTAATCACATAACACTGTCAGACAGATATTAAATCATGTAGAACAGCCATATCTACACAGACCCTGTTAAACCAATATTATTTCAAATGTAGAAGAGCAACACTTACATTCTGTCCTCATGTCTGGAACATCCCCCTCCTGTTTGTTGGCCTGTCTCCACAGTGTATGTTGTAAGAAGTATATTCAACTACCCTCTGTGATCCTGTTTGTCAAACACCCACATGAAGTCCTGCTCACAGTGAAGGAAAAGGTCCAACACCCACATGAAGTGCTTAGTTATAGGAGTGTGTTTCCATGCAATTGGCTATAGGAATGATACCACAGCTGTTCCACATGCAACTAGCTTGTGGGGGACTGCAATTCATGTACAGGCCATCAGCTGATCATGAGCATCACTTACAAAACTCAAGCTGCTGCCTAAGAAAAGCAGGTGTAACTTTCCACATCCACCAGAGAGTGAGTGAGAGAGATAGATAAAGTAAGAAAGGAAGGGAGTAGGAGATTATGAGCCAAGCATGTTTGTGTATGTTCCATGGGTGGAGAGTGGTATCTGGGGATTATGACGGTTGCCTATATTGTGTACTAATCCATACTGTGACATGGTATTTGCATATGGCTGTACACATTTACGGCTGAAGATTGTCGACAACAATCTCTAGAATTTTTGGAAAATGTTGGCCTTGTAATGTTGACAATGGGACATGTAGCTCCTCAATATAATGATGTGGCAAAACCCAAACTGCAATGGACCCTGTCATTACACAATCACCCCAACACCCACAGAGGACACTGATAACACACACATAAACACAGGCTTACCAGTACTGAGTTTTAACCCCCTATCTGAGTATGTATTGCTATTACATTGTTATGCAGTTATTGCACGTGCCACGGAGATTAAATGTTTGAGATCTGTCCAAAGGTATCTTTGAAGGTGAGTGACATCAGCAACAGTATTAAAGGAGGGATAAGGGAAGTGTAGTACATGTGACTGTCCACAAAAGTAAGTGTCACGGAAGACACAACCACACTCTCTCAGGGACTCACACACATCATCACAGTTGGCAGGGTCAGGATTAGAACACCTACCTAGCTAGTTTGTTACACTACAGTATTACACAGTTATCACACATGCCACATAGCTTTTCAGTTTGACGTATGGCCAAAGGGTTATTTCAAGGTGACTGACATCAGCAGGCGTACTACAGTAGGGCAATGGGAGGTGTAGTGAGTGTGTATGGCTTCAAAATCATTAGTCTCCACATACACACATGCACACACACACACACACACACACACACACACACACACACACACACACACACACACACACACACACACACACACACACACACTTGCCAGTACTGACATGCATGGGTTCATTGCTTCATAGTCGTGTAGTAGTTGACTGTGCCAAAAGGCAAGGCAAAGGGAATACGTTGGCATCAGGCCACATGACAATGGTCTCCAGTGTGGCTCAGGGGTGTAGTCCCTGGATTGGCCCACACAGGTGGGTATTGTAGTCACCATCCACTCATCTGGACTACTATTGTGGGTGGTTAGTGCTTTGCAATGCTTGCCATGTGTGTGATCTATATTCCATAACATGGACAGTGTCTGGGTTGTGCACATGTCTCACATGTATGTTCTGTGATTTGTGGAAGTTTACTTGGGGTCTCTGGGGCATGTTGTGTGGACAGATTGGTCTCATCTGCTGTGGCTTTCCTGACCTCATGTTGTGAGACCTGGCTATGGAATTGAGGTTGTGCCTGCACCTACCTTGACAGCATGATACAGGTATTCAGTGGATTTAGTGGCATCTATCTATACAGGGCATGTGTATAAGGCACTGTATTCCATTTGTGGGTTACATTTGCAGACTCTACAATAGTTGCAGGTGTCCAGTAGAGAACATAGCAAAGGACCACTGTAAGCATTTATTTGCCTATTGCAGGGATGGAACAGGGTGCCATGTCCTTTTTCTTGCTGGATAACACACACTCAGTCAGGAGATGTTACACATCACAGTACATTCTGATTTCAGTGGCAGTGTTGTGGTCAACAGGCATGTAGTCCACTGCAATCACATTGTGGTTGCTATCTGTGGGCAATATGCAGGGAACTACCAATATAGTGGTTGTTGCCTAGCCAAGTGTGTTTGTGTATGAGACATGGTGAAGAGTGTTCTCTCAGTAATATAAGAGTTACCTATATTGTTCACCAATCCATAATGTCACATGTAGGGCTATGGATTGTCTTCACCAGCCTCTCTGCTGTTTGACATCTGTTGTCCTGTAAGGTGGACATTGTGACATATAGTAGGTCCTCAATATAATAATTTAGCAAAAATCCACCCCACAATGCATCCTATCATTGCACAATCACAGCAACCTCCACACAGGATACTGATGTCAAACACACACACACACTTGCCAGCACTGAGATTCAAACTCCTACCTAGCTATGTATTGTTACTACAGTGTACCACAGTTATTACACATGCCACAGGGTTTATTGAGTGCATGTTGTCCCAAGGTGCTTCTAAGGTGCGGAACATCACCAGCCCTTGTAAATACTGGCATTGGGTGATGTAGTGGGTGAGAGATCCCAAAAATAATTATAACCTAATCACCCATTTACCAGGGGTGAGGTTCAAATCTCTATCTAACAACCGTTATGGACCATTATATGGCACATTTATCACATGCACCACTGACCTGACATGGTATAGGCTTCACAACTGATACTTGTAAGGTGGATGATATCTACAGGACTGCTAAAGTCAGGCTTTGAGGTGTGTACTGGCTGTAAATGGGGACAAAATGTTTGAGGTAGACACATACATATCTACCCACAGAAACACTTGCAACAGATGAGATCCAAACCCATAGCTATGTAATTACTGCTACTACAGTGCTCCACATTTATGGCATGCACCATGGATCTTATAGGGCTAGTCTTTCTCCAAAGGTGTATTTCAAAGTATGACTGGTGTGTGATGTAGTGTGCGTGTGCACAGAAATCTGCGACCGACAGATATGTATAGTCCACTGTTGTTGTCAGACATAGGCTTTATTTCTTTAAGTGTGGGAGCATGTCCAGTATGACCCTTGTGTATTTTGTTGTTAGACATGGGCTTTGTTTCTCTAAGTGTGGGAGCATGCCCAGTATGGCCTTCTGTATTGATTGTGTGAATCCATTCCAGGTAGGTTGTACTACAGTGCAGGCATTTGTGTTCTACACCTACAGCTAGCAACCTGTTTCTGCAGGATATCTGTGGATAGGCTGACAATATAGAGTCACAATGGGCAAAGGATAGTGGGATACTGTTACTAATTGTGTCTGTGCTGCTTGTGCTACATGGTTTTGGTGTTAGCAGAGATATTCAGACATATGTATTGTTTTACACTGTGATGTATTATGTCATCAACTACTGATAGATATACTTATTTGTTCACAGTAATTTCCTGGGGAATACAAGATGAATGAAGCTGTACCCAGTATTGTGGTCTGAAACCTACATATTCTTGCGCACTCATGCCATTTTGGAGGGGGAGCTGCAGACACTTGCTGATGGGTCTGTGTAAATGTTCCAGCACCTTGGTACTGTGGTGGCTGAGGATCCCATGCTTGTACATCTATCGACATGACAGAATGGCCATATCCTGCTGTGGCCATAACTCTCAGCTGTACAAATTCACACAGGTTACCCCAGAGGCAGGGCTCATAAATATGGACATTTCCCCTTCACATTGTGGTTTACAAGCAGGTTTGTAGCCACCCATTCCTTGGTTTGCAGGCAGGGATAGTATGGGCACACATCAGCATTTCAGACTTCACACAGTCCATGGCGTTCATGCTTCTACCCCCCCCCCCTCTGTTATTCTATCCTCTTCCTAACATTATGCAAGAGATATCTGATAAATATCCCTATAGTTATCACTTCATCCCAGCAGTATTTAGGGGTTGGTCCACAGTTCATGCAGTAGGACATGGTGGACATGCTAATGGGAGGTGTCAACATGGCCTTACATTTGTGTTCTGTGGACTGTGTTATGTCATTATTTGGGACTCCATGAGATAACATACATTGGCAGTATGGGTGAGACACAGGCCTTTGACAGAGCACTGTAGGGCATTTGGTACTGATGCAGGCCATCTGTAGCAGGCCAGTGCATTCTGTCACTCCTACAGTCCCAGGCTGCAAGCCACTGGATTCCCCTGGGGTGACAGCGTAGGTGTGCAAGGTGTTAATGGCAATAGTTTCTGTCCTTACTAAGCCATTGGTGTGGATGCTGGCAGGGTGCTGCTTACAGCTAGGGACACACCTGCATGGGACACCTCTTCAGCATGCTGCATTCTGTTGTTATTCCCATACAGAAATGGGGGTCATATTGTACTCATTCCCAACAGCAGGGATATGACCTGTGATGAACCTGTGGCTGATGGTGGCGTGAACTGAGTGCATGTGTGCTATGGAAGCTTCTTGCAGCTGACTCACAGACATACGTGAGGCATTCCCCTTATGCTGCCTTGTGCGTGGACATAGGCAGTCTCTCATTACTTCATAACTGTGCCTTTTATGGTCTGCCAATGTTTGGCCAGACTACATCAGTATTCCATACTACACAGACAACTAATGTGCTGCTAACCTGTATGTACAATTCCAAAGGTGTGCCCATTTGACAGTAACATTTTATGCACTCTCTGTCTAGGGTACTTCCACCTATGTACTGTGTGTATGTCTGGGCCCACATTCATGCCATGTCCATTTTTCAGATGGTGACAGATATTACATCTGAACAAAAAGTATGGATTACTGATGGATTTGGTTTTGCTGGAATGCATTGTGTTTGGCACTGCAGTTGTCAAAAGTTGGCCCTGTCATCAACAGTACTGGCCATAGGTCACCAGGACATAACCCTCCATGCCTACATGCTGACTACTTCCACACAATATACAACACACAACAACCTAACACACAGAGCCCTGCATATTGTACACGTGCAACAAACTATCCTGCTAATTTGGCCAGCTCAGGTAATTTGTGCTCCACTGTTATTATACCCACACGTACATGTTACTACATTTCTACGTAGGATTGTGGGGGGGGGGGGCACACCTGACAACTGCAAACATTTGCTATGACTGTACTGGCATTTCAGGTACTCTGTTGGCTTCCATTTCATTCTGTATTCTGACCTATCATGCATACTAGAGGCATATCAGTGTAGTACAGATCTTAGGTTTTACTGACCTACATTTCAATTTCAGACTTCTTACCCTTCAAAACTAACATTCATCTGCTTGACCTGTTGTAGTCTGTCTTTGTAGGTCTGCAGGGGGGGCTGTTCTCCTTTGCCATCAATTGGATACCTTAGCACAGCCTTTCTTTGTAGTCATCTACACCTGTCCTGATGGCTGACACTGTTGTTGGGTATGTGAGCCTCACTGACATAAATATGTGTGTCTTATGGACACACATTTGGCCCACTACATGTCCTGCAGTGGGATTTGTCACCTTGTCTAGTACTGCCTACTATGTTGACACCAGTATTTGTTATGGATTTTATGCTGCCCATATAGGTGTCTACTTTCTGCCGCCATCCCATTCAGCCACCCAATTCCCTTGCATGCTCACATCCATACCATAGATACAAGTAGCAGAACATGCTACTCTATTCAACAATTGACAGGGAGAGTGATTAACCTTGTGGCTGTGCCAGTATTGAGGATGGTGCTGGAGGGCTGACTATGTCAGATGCACATAGTATACTCCCTATACATGGTTAAGCACAGGTAGTGTCATGTTTGGCATCCCTTTTACTGTATGTGCAAGTCAGAGAGAGGTGTCATTCCCTGGTTTCCTACTGTGTCAGTGTATGTGCTATGAGTTGCCTTTTTGCCAAAGCCTGCTCATGCTGGGCATGCCTCCTTCTGCCTACAGGGGCAGGCTCAAGTTGTTCCTCCTCTGAGTCAGTCTGTGCCTGTGCTGGCCTTGACAATGGGGGGGGGCTGTGTGGCCCTGCCCTGTGCTCTTTCTGCTGCAGCTGTTTCCACAGGATCATACTGTGTAGCATGGCACATACAATGAAAATGTGGGTACATATAGCTGGAGAGTAATGCAAGGCTGCACTGGATATGTCCAGGAACAGGAACTGTGACTTCAGCATCCCAAGTACAGGCTCTATTATGATTCTTGTTTGTGTGTGTGCCTCATTATGGAGTTCTTCGGGTGTGTGTGCATTTCTGATGGGTGTCATCAGCCACGGCTCCAGTGTGTAACCAGCATCCCCCACTAGGTGGCCATATGGGATGTCCCCAATGGCAAATCTCTGGTACAGCTGCGTCATATGCCAGATGTGGGAGTCATGATAGCTTCCAGGGCTACCAGCACACACATTCATTATAATGCCCTGGGCATCACACATGACCTGGCAGTTGATGGAGGGGAAGCCCTTGCAGTTTATGCAGACCCTACCCCACTCACCGGGTGGTGATTTTATGTGTATGTGCATGCTATAGCACCCACTACCTCAGTGTATTCTGCTATTTGGTGGAAGAGACGCATATTGCTGGTCAATGCCTCACGGGTGTTGAGGAAATATATGTGCTCACTGGCATATGCTGACATGGCATCCAGGAACTGGTGGAGTACCCTGGATGCTGATGCCTGTGAGATCACCATGATATCCCCAGTTGGCCTTTGGAAGGCACCTGTTGCTAGTATTCTTAAGCCTACACATACCTTGGTAGCCATTGGGATGAGTTCCCCCTCTGTTGGTTCTGTGTGTGAGCCGTGGCCGGCACAGCTCAACAGTTTGCTGTAGGAGGTTCCTGTCCACCCTATAGCACTCCACTATCTCCAGCTCATGTATCCCCTGGTAGGTTACCCTGGGTCTGTACACTCTTCTCCTTCTCCTCACTGTGGGTTGGTCATCAGTATTCCCATCCTCACCACCCTCAGCCTCTTCCACATATTGATTTATGAGAGCAAAAGCAGCCCCTATCATTTTGTTGCTTTTGTTAGGTAAAATTTCCACATTTGTTTACACCGGTAGTGTAGAGTTTATGGGAAAAAACAGAGTGAAAGGTGTTTGCATAGTTTATTGTAGTGTGCTGGGCTGGGCTGGGCTGCTGCCTGTGTAATTTTCTGATTCTGATACAGTTCACCTGCCAGCTATGCTAGTTCTCCTTGATTACCTTCCTGCTACTGTTTTCCCTTCCCATTGCCTTCCAGTTTAAGCCCCGAGGCACACCATGCAAACCCAATGCTCAGATGTGAGCAGAGCTATTATTTCCTGTTTTTTTTTGTTTGTTTTTATGTTTTTTTATTTAAAACCCAGTGTGTGGCACGCACACCCGTTTAGGCAATGTGAGCACTTCTAGGCAGCCTCAGACACACCCCCTTCCTTAGCTGTGCTTAGCTAAAGACAAACACGGGCCACAGATCTCCAGTAAGCTTACAGCATACACGACATACCCCTTATGAAGTCATCTAGGTCTTAGGCTTACACCATGGTATTACTGCACCTTCACGGTTGGGTGCAAGCTAGCACTGAGGGGAAATTTGTCAGTATCATTCCCCTTATTTGCATAGAATTGACTGCTAATGCATGGTTACAAAACTTACACTCAGCCTTCCCCCTTAGCAACCACTATTCCATGGTCTTGTTTTGTTATGCATGCCATTGACTATTATGGCAAAATGATGATTTTGGTTTAAAAGCTTATTTCCAGCTTTTTTTATTATTTTCTGGCCGATCCCATTTGTGCACCGCTGCCCTATGCTTAAACGGCCGAAATCGGCCACAAAAAGTTATTTTTTATAATTTTGAAACTAATTTTCATGCCTATAGCCATATATTTGGCCTTTGGCATGCCTAATCCTTATAATACATACGTTTTTACGAGCTGTCATGCTACTGGCTGAATACATTTCTGCAGTCTACACTATTCCTGAATGGACGCCTGCCTGCTTCCTGGATCACTAATTCACCTTATTCGCATGGCTTTTACCAGCAAATGAGATAATTAGCATACAGGGGCTGTACCCTTGCAGGAATAGTGCAGGAGAGCTCGTGCACATCCAGGGAGCTCATTCCTGGATCGCACATCAGCCATATTGCCGGCAGCAGCTGTTGCACTATTCCTGCATGCTGTGCAGAGCTTGCTGAATCCTGGGACATTTCTTTTTGGGTGGGAGAAGAAAGAAGAGATTTTATTGTCCCAGAAGAGTAGTGAGTTTATTTTTTTCTGGGCACTTTCAAGGTGACGGTGAAAGTTAAATGAGGGATCAGGTCAGAATCCTAGGTATACAAAGGAGTTAATCTGCTGAATGGTATTGCTAAGGTGGTCAAGTATATGACATGCGTTGTTTTTTACCTTTTAGTGGAAGTTCTGTAGAATATAATTTTAGTTTTTGAAGACTTAAGTAGTAGTTATTTCCTACTGAGATAGTTACTGAGGAAGAAGATATCTTTTTGCAGATCATGTTGAATTGAGTGGGTTGTGTGATTGGAGTGGAAGATAACCATGCTGTCAGCATATAGTAAGATCTGAAGTTGGGAAAGGTCGAGTGTGAGCTTATTTATAAAAATGGAGACAAGTAGAGGGGCCAGTATGGAGCCTTGAGGGACATTTTTAAGTAAGGGAGTGGTGGCTGATGTACTATTGGTAAAATTTACTGAAAAATGTCAGTTAAACATGTAATTTTGGAAACAGAGAATAACATCAGGGCTAATCCCAGTGCCAGTGAGGTGGTTAAATAAGACTGGATGGTCATGCAGGTAGGTTGAAAGTTGATTATAGACAATTTTTCTAAGATTTTCTCAAGGGGTGGGAGAATGAAGATTGGGTTGTAATCACTGGGTACCTTGGGATTGGATTTTTTTTGGGAGAGGTATTGATTCTTACTGTTTTCAATATACTGGACATACAGTTTTGAGTAAAGCAAAGGTTGTAGTTATGTAGCAGAGGAGTAACAATGTGCTCCCTATATTGGAATATGAACTAGAAGAGGTGTCTGTTCCTGCAGGCAAGTCACATTTTAGGTTTTGAAAGGGGTATAATATATTTGGTTACCACTGCAGGGTTAGCCACCTGGCAGTGTAAACCTTAGTTCTAGATGATTGTCAATATTACAGGGACACCCCAACCCCATAGGCAAATATGTGAATAAGGGGTTGTTGATGGATGGATAATATCTTTGGTTACAATACTTTTAAATTAGAAGAAGGGAGTTTAAGGGGAGGTGATGGAGAAGTTCAGTGAGGGAGTGAAGTATGTGAGCTCATAGATGAGAGGGTGGATAAGTGAGTACTAACATCAGAGGATGAGAGGGAAGAGGAGGAAGAGTAATCACTGAGAAGAGATTTATGACCTGTTAACTGGTTGACCGTTGCCCAGAATTGTTTAGGGAAGTGAAAAAGGTTTGATTGATGTGCCCTCGTATGATATCTCTTATGATGTGTAAATGCTTGTTTGGACAGATTTCTGAGGTGGGTGTAGTATTGCCTGATAACAGGAGTTTGGTCAGACTTCCACGAGTGCCATGTTTTGTCTTTGAGAGATAGGAAGATTTTGAGATTGTAAGTGAGACAAATGTTTGTCTCAGACTTGTACAGTCTTGTGACATTAGGGAAGAATGAGTCTTGGAGGTTACAGAGAAGTTGGGTAAAGAGTTGGGCAGCATTGCTAGAGCCTAATGAGAAGAGTATAGGGGCCCAGCTGAGAGAGGATAGATATGTTTTCAGTTTAGTAATGTTTATGTGCAACTTATGTCAGAATGTAATGAGTTTTGGAGGGGACTTTTTGCAGTCAGGGTGGATGTTGAAGCATATATGACAGTGATCACTTAGGTTATGAGGATGGATAGACATATCAGAAATAAATGAGGGGGAAGGATTGGGTCTAGTGGATTTAGAGACACATTGAGTGATATTATACAGATTGAAAAATTTGAGTATTTTTGTGAGGGGCCTAGGAAATTGAAGTTAAAGTCACCAAGAAGAATGACATTTTTGATGTTTCAAACAGATGAGGTTAAGTCCTTGAGTAATTTGTCAAGTTTTTGTAATGAAGCAGAAGGAGAGAAATAAGCAACAGCTAGAAGAATCACACAACTAAATCAAGAGTGGAGTTGTGTTAGTAACCAATCTGGAAAAGAATCTGAGGAGCCATTACTCTGAGCAAGCAGTTGCACCTCCTTCTTACCTTAGACCCGGTCTGCCAACAACAAAGTGTGCATAGCTTTGGAAAATAAGGTTTTGATGTTTGCAGATCAAATAATTTATAGGCTAAGGGTGTAGCTGTTTATGTATGTGTGCCAATACATATGCAGATGCTGGAATGGGAACTCAAATTTGCATTTAATAATAAACCAATTGAGTTAGTATACCGTGACAGATTTGTGGATGACATAATTTTTGTTTGGAATGGTGAAAGTTCCCTTATTACATGCAAATGTATTTTTTTTAAATGATACTACATATTTTTAACTTTTACTATTGAATATTCAGCAATTAAGAAAAAATAAGTTTTTAAAATGCTGTACGCATATAGACATGAAGATGAAACTTTACAAACTTGGTTATACCCATAAGTTAAAGTGACTAGATACTTAGAAAAATCAAGTACGCATCCATATTTTGTATATAAAACTGTATTAAATGGCAGGTTTAGCAGATATATGAGACTTACATCAAATGAATCAAATAAGACTAATGAATTAAACAGAGTTGCAAGACTAGGATGCATAAAAGTTCAAATCAGGTTAGCAGCTGTAGCAGCTATGTACATTTCAGCAGCACAATATAAAACTGCAACTTTAAAGACAACAGCCAATTAGAAAAACATATCTGTAGGAAGGCTTCGATGAAGCTAGGAGATGCCCAGGCTACTAACAATTTTCCTTCTTTTACAAGCAGAAAACAATAAATCCTATTCCACTGTCGTATATTACCAGTTTATTTGCACTGACACAGAACAAGGATGGCAGTAGATCATTGCAGGATCACTTCACTGGTGTAACTGGGGCTGGCAGAAGGTCAGATGAGGTAAAAGCAAATCAATTCCAGTTAGCAAATACAGCATCTATGGCAGATTAAAACATCTCATACAAATGTTTGCCAAGTCAGATATTAGACCATCCATGCTTATTAGTTGTAGGCATCCCTGTGGACATACACCAGTACCACTGGAGTTTATTAGTAAAGGATGTGGACAGAAGTAGATCAGTTGACCTTTTGTTCCATACCACATATATACCTATGGACATTTAGAAGTCACTAATCCACCTACCACATCTTTGGAATGTGGGATGACTCCAGAGTACCTGGAGAAAACCTATACAAACAAACCAGAAAACTCTTGATATAAGGTGACAATGTTACTCATTGCACCACTATGTTGCTCTACCATAGAACATACTACAGTACAATATGTTGTACTAAAGATGGTATTTTTGGCAATTCTGAAACTAGCAGAGGTGGTACAGAGAAAACAAACTTAGAAATTAAGTGAACACAGCCCCTAAAACAAAAGGTTGAAAATAATAAGGCTATTTACTGATAAATGGAAAGGTGACCTGGTTGGGACTCAGAACTGAGAGAGGAAGAGGCAGGGCATTTATATGAAGAGAAATAGTTAGAGAGTGAGATTCATGACTAACAACTGGAGACAGCTTATTTTAGAGTTGACATCAGAAAGCAATTCTTTGAGAGAGTAATCTGGATGTTGAATATGCTTTTTAAGCAGGCATTTGCTTTCATACTGCTGAGAGCTTTATGATGGATTGGAAATGGAAGACAGTGTTGAGAAAACTCAGGGAAGGTTATAGCTGCATAACTGTATAATCATGCAGAATACATGGTTCTGGGAACTCCTTCCTTGGTTACTTGATATAATCTATGTTTGTGTCTATTAACTACGGGAAAGAATTAAATCTGAAGTGCCCTTTATCAAATGTGATACTGTAAATATATCCCCACAGACAGAACTGTAGCACAGAAACACTATACCTTTTCATACTTGGTTGGAGAGGGAGGTGCTCCAGACCTCTCAACTGCCTTTATTTTGGAGGAATGTTCCTGTTTTCAGTCCTGATTTGCCCCTGCAAAGGATACCCCTGTTTTTAGTGGTATGTATATATTTTCAGGCTTGATTTACCCCTTTGTGCAGTTTTCTGAATCCTCTTTATCGCATTTGATTTTTGAAGTTGTCTACTACACAGAAAACCCACAATACATGAGCAACATTCTAATGTTAATATATACATCTCTCTTTTTTCTGAAACAAAAATAAATTACTTTGTGTGGTAAAATTTGGCAATAAAGTTTTTTTTTTTAAGTCTACAATAGCTTTGACAACATGTTTATATTTCATGATTTTTGCCAGTCTCTGTTTTTAATGTATTTCTGAGCAGTATCCTACATTCTTACTAGAAGAGGGAAGTTATGTGCTATTTGTTATTCTATCTTTATGCTCATTAGATGTTCACATTTTTACCTGGATATTCTTACATTTTAAGGGCCTTTGTTTCTATTTTCAATGTCTGCAGGTTGTGCAGTAAACTTCCTAACCCTCTTACTCCCCTGCTTACAAATGTAATCAACTCCAGTGTCACCAAAGCTCTGAAACGAAATAAACCTGAGTTGTGAAAAAAAAATCATAGTGCAAAATCAAATCTGGGAAAGTGACATTATTGGCATTTTTTGATGGGAACTGTGTGAACAGCTTGCTATGAATGATGTGGATTCAAACAAGTGACTTGACACACATATGGTCATATAAAATGAGGTTATGCAATTACTATTAATGAAAACCTGCTCTGTAGCAAAATGGTTGCCAAAGCTTCTAAAGGCCATATGTTCAACTTTCTCATTTAATATTCTTTGTACTTTTTAACAGGTTTGCATAAGAGGATGCTACAGTATTTTCATGCAGGAGTTTAATTTGCACTTGAGATGTGGCCCTAAAAATTTACAGCAGACTGTCAGCTGTAATTGTGGGACTTTTCTGTAATAAATTAGTAATAAATTAATATACATTTAAGCAAGTTTTAATCAAGACAAAATAACATTCTGTACTTCAGAAGATTAGCAACATTAAATTAGTAGTTCTGTAGATGACAAGAATGAAATGACAGCCAGATATTTTAAGTAAATGTAATATAAGGACCTTATTAATAAAACATTTTTGCCATAAAAAAATACCAGGGGAATATAATATGAATAAAAATTAAGACCTGCATATATCATTGCCTCCTACCAAACATAATGCACAGAACCACTACAAATTGAAATTCTAAACAATCACATTGATTAGAATTCTTATTCTATTCACCAGTGAAGAGGTAAGGATGTAAGAGAAAAACTGCAGTGTGAGTTTATTATTAGTATATATAATCCCATATACAATTTCAGTATTTCATCTGAAATTCTGTGTCATATGCTAAACACACACACACACCCACACACACACACACACACACACACACACACACACACACACACACACACACACACACACACACAACGATCTACAACAGTACTGTTAACTTTTTTTTGGTCCTGACATTTCCTGATTCATTTAGTGAGCACCTCATTACTACATGATGCCATTAGTATGGTCTAGAAGGTTCATTAATCATTACAATTCACTTTTTGTCTTGTCAGAGATACTATACAGATTGCCATTATATATAATGGGAATTTATGGTAAAGACAGGGATGATGCACAGATGGGTACACATTTTTGCAGGAATATAGATTTAAAAAAATATACCAAGGTAGATTTGAATAGACAGAAGATACTAGACAGATGCAACAAGGCAAAGTCCACTTTACTGGATGAGTAACCCTCTAGCAGGCAAAATATGCATACTAAAAATGATCAGCTGTCCATAATTTTTTTTAGAATCTTTCACATGTTAACAGTGGTTTGAATTTCCAAAACAAAAGGAAGAAACAAAGAAAGAAAGAGTGATGAATGGGATAATGAGTGTAAATTGTACAATTTATTTTATGTGTGATTTGAACTTCCTTGAGTTCATATTAATTCACTCCTCACCTATGGTCATCTTATACTAACCCTACAGAGTGCAGACCAGTCTCTAAAAATTAATGCATTCTTAAAGGGAGAAGAGACTGCCAGAGCCACCACATGATAGATAAGGCTGCTATATGAAAGTCTTCAATTAATTTAAATTTTAAAATATCTGTGAAATGGCCAATAGCCCCTACCTCTATGCAGTGACCCTCAGGAGGCTATATCACTGAATGACTAAAAAACATAGTTTAAATGAACAAACAGGAAACTACCTAGCAACTAAAGTGAAATATAAGCATTTTCATAACTATGTTTAAAATCTGTAGAAAAAACTGTATGTAAACTTCTCAGATGAATCTTAATGCCTGTCTACCCAACTCTTTTAAAATGTTAGTAAAGCCAGTTCCTTTGTGGAAAGTTATGGACTAGCAGCAGTCATGTGCCCAAACGATTTAATCATAAGTTGTACATGAAAGTATGCTTCTCAATGAAGTATCTATGATAGATGTTAATGGGAGGTAATTGTATCTTGCAGATAAAGGTATCATTTTTTTTTGAGTATGGGAAGTATGTACAGAAAAGCTGAAAGTCCTGAAGTACTAAAACTACTAGCCAGAAGAAAAATGAAAAAGATTATAAAGGGTGGCTACCAGTTGTACTGCAGTGCACACTGCCCTGTATAGTACAGCTTAGAGAAGAGCTACATTAATAGTGCTGAATTTAAAATAATAAAGGCTCAACATGAATAAGAAGTCAATCCATCAGTGGTAAGTGCTCAAAAGCTGCACTTGAATCCAAGGACAGGAAAAATACTTTGTGCTCCATTCACACAAGAAAACAAAAAAATCCCACTCTGAAAGGATATAACTAGTTAATAAGGTGAACCACCATTAGAAAACATATTTTCCTAGGTGTCATGGGAATTGCTTGCCAGTCATCTACTCTTCTCACCTTCTGCTCTAGGTGGTACTGCAGGATATGATCCACAACCTAGCTTAAAAATTGCAGAACTGTGCAACAGTGCTGAACTTAAAATGCTCTGGCTCCTACTGAAGCAGAAGCCAGCCAATCAATGGTAGGTGGTTGAAAGCTGCCATCTTCTGCAGCAGGCAGGAAAAAATACCTTGTGCTTCTTCCATTATGGCATGTAAATGGCATCTTCCAGAAAGTAAACTTCACAACTTGTTCCACTTACACTGACATTTTATCACTTAGTAAGTTGCTAATGACTGGTTTTGTAAACCTCAGTACTAAAGGAAGAGGCTTGGGAGTTGGGGTCAGAATACTAATTGCTCTACCATCCTGGAAGAGTTCTAGAACTCTTGGTATGCTGGTTAGTGGACGCTAGAGGCATTTAACATATAATCATGCAATGATGTGGAATGTACACTGAAAATGCAGGAGGGATGCACTGAAAATCTTTTGTGTCTTTTCTAGCCATGAAAGATACCTTTGTGTGTCATTACTCATCCTAGGTTTATATGAAGCTGGATAAAGGTAACTGGAAACATGAGGACATGGAGACATGGAAAGCTGAGCATGGAAATGAAAATTCAGAAATTAGGGAATGAATAGTGGGAGAATAAACAACTAAATAAAAACATCTGCTTAACTTTGTAGTGCTTACTATTTGTAAATATAATTCATGACATAGCACATCTGTATTGGTGGTTAGTTTACTTGTGTCACTTGGTTTACAAAAATTCAGCTGGTAAGCAAGAGTGTTAAACTTGGTAACACCTTCCACCGGATTTACTAATCTTCTATGCAGAACTAGCTTAGTCCTGCACAGAAGCAGCCATTTAGGAGCAGGATGGCAGCGCACCATGCATATTAATGAAGGCATGCTGCCTGAGTTCCTAATCTTACACGGAGCATGTAAGAGTGCAGGGGGTGTGTCTGAGAGCAGAGCTTTCAGAATATACATGCCCCCACAAGGAAGAACAGCAGAAAGGCCAAAGGAATGAATGAGACCACTCATAGGTGTCCGCATATCCCCAGCAACATTCCCCCATATGTACAACAGCAATAGTAAATAAAAATCAAATAAACATACCTTTTTTTTTATTATGAATCCAATTAAAGCTAACTGTAGGTGGGTGGGTGTGCCCATCGCTTAGCTATGGTGAATTCAGCTTAGATGGCTGAAGAGGATAACAAGGAAGATATATGCAAATGAAGCAGTATAGTGATAGTGTAGTGGGCAGAGCATTCTTCTTACAAGCAGGCATTCATGGTTCAAATCCCACTGTAGCACAATCCATTTTCCATGGCAAATCACATTATGACCAATATTTTAGTTGCATAACCTACTAAATAACATATATTTGTGAACTGGAGTACTGCATTAAATGCACATGTGAGGTGTCAGTGTCATAATGTTACAAAGTCCCCAGATAAGCACATGTGCCCCATACAGTATATGTGCACAGGAATCATGGATACAAATGGAAGGTAAAATGTGTAATGAATGACAACTCCATACAGCTTCCAAATCCCCCACCTTCCCAAGAACCATTAGATATTACTGTCTAAATCAGTGCAATTGTAAGTGGGAGTAAGCACTAGTAACCAAGTGTAAGCACCAATAAGCAGTAGTAAGCATATTTAAGCACTAGTAAGCGAGGTTAAGCCAGCCTGTGCGGGGGTAAGCAATGTGCACACAGATTAAGCAGTTATGAAGCTAACTCTTTGGAAGCATATTTAACCGGAGGGTAGCATTGCTTACCCTCGTGCAAACCCACACAAACCCGCTTACAAATTATCAAAAGTGCCTTAATTACTCTAAATCAAATGGCCCCTGTTCTGCCCAGCAACAAAATAAACAGCCTTGCAGGTCTTAAATCCAGGACCCTATACACTATAGTCACAGTAGTTAATCACCAAGCCATCACAGCAGTACAGAAAAATGAGGTATCACCAAACAAGTTGTCACTATAGTAAAATCAAACTGAACCTGTGAAAGGGATCAGTATACAGTCATATGTTCTATAACCCACTACATAACATAAATATGTGAACTGGAGTACAGCAGTAAGCCCAGATGTGAGGTGTAATTGTAATAGAGTGTTGAAGTCCCCAATAAAACACAAAAACCCCATACAGTGTACGTACACAGGAATCATGGATACCAGGCATATATATAAGATGTAATGAATAATAAATCAATGCCAAAAAGAAAATAAGATGCAAAGTCTAATGTAAGCAGCACTAAGCATTGCACAGGGCAGCTTAGGAGGTGTAAGCAATGTGTAGGCCAGCAAGCTCAATGTGACCAGTGGTATACCCCTTTAAACAATGCCAGACTTAGGTAAGCAGGTTTGCCCATAGCTTAGCCTTTTCAAAACTGGCCAATCATGGAAAAGTGCGGGAAATCAGCCCTACTTAAACCCAACAGGCGGGAATACATCTCATAACTGGTTGTAGCTTCCCCTTGCAGGCACAATGGCAGAAAGGGGAGAAGGTGTGCCCTTCTGGGTGCAGCACTGGTGAAGCCAGGATTCCAGACTCATGGCAGGACTCCTTGTCAAAGACCATGAGCAGAGACTGCTGCAGGGCCAGTACCAGGGTTTCCAATATAAGGCAGAAGCCTGGGACCATCTTGCCCATGACCTCACCAGTGCCACTGGCATACCCCAAGCTGGTGAGCAGGTCAGGCATCACTATGCTGACCTGAAGTGGCGTAAGGGGGAGCTCTTGGAGCAGTGGGTCCAAGAGGCTAGAACGGCAGGGGCTGTCCCATCTGTGTGTAAGTATCACTCCACTATGTGTGTAATAATTGCCAGTTCATGTATATCATGGATAGGTATGGCTAAATATTCCTCTTATGTCCTCCATAGCTGCAAGTGAGCAGGCCATGAACCAGGAGGCCCATGGAAGTCACCTGGAGAGGTTGTGATGCAAGGCAGGACAGTAATACTCTTGCATGAACTGTCATAGGAAATAAATCTAAAAGTATTAGTAAATTAATTGCCTGTATAAAACCTGTATTGTTTAAAGCAAGTATTGCATACGCCGGAGAATATGGCAGGAAGAGTCTCATATAGTTTGCATGTAAATAAAAGTGTAATAGCCTGACAAATAAAGGTCTAACTGCTGGACTGCATGTGTACTCTGGTATCACATGGTAATGTAGATTTGCAATCATGTAATAGTACTGTTGTATTAAGCACTGTTACCCACACTGTGCACCATAAATGGAATGTGTAGGAATGCCTGTATATGACTGGTGTAATCCCCAGAGGCCATTTAGTACAACTGAGAGACACATAGACAGAAAACAGTGAAAAGGCAGACAACAAAATCTGAATAGTACATGCAACTGAGACATGGACTGTTGTATTTTAGCACACACAGCCATTGTTCGAATCCTGGCAGTGGTAGTAGTCTGCATACAGAATCATACCCCGCAACTGTACAGATATGTCCAGAATGTCCAGTAAAGTGGCCCATATCTGCTGCCTGTCAACCTGCCCCCCTGGGAAATCAGTGGGATGATCCCAGACATATAGGCAGCAAACAGGAAATACAACTGATTGACACACATCTATGACAACAAAGCTGGCACACTAGCAGCTCCCCAAAACCTTATGAAAGTAAGAAGCCACATATGTCTCATTTATATCCCCATGTTGTCAAGCTGTGGCCAGAGTGTGTACAGTAAGAGAGTGAGATGTATGTGCATAATAGTAATGTGGAATCTGGTACTGTGTGTGGCAACATTAAGGTACTGCTAACAAACATTTCTCCCACAAGTCTGTCAGATACCAACACTGTGCCCAGAAATACAAGAAGATACCCAGTACTGGTACTGTTTACTTTGGTATTGTAAGGCATTGTGACTGATACAGTTGCTCTGAATAATAAGGTATTACTCATCACTGTCACCCACACTGTCCTACAAAATATAACTGTCTAGGAAATCCTGTATAAGAGTTTTGTAATACAAGGTCAGAATGCAAAACCACAGGAGAATTATAAGACAAAAAGCAGATAGAAGATATACAGCAATATCTATATAGCACACACATCTCTGATGGACAGTGTTTAAGTTGTAGCAGACACAGCCATGGTCTGAATCCTGGGACTGGAAGTAGGCTGCATACAGAATCATATCCAACTGTACAGATAAGGCCAGAATGTCCGGTATATGGGCCCATATCTGCTGCCTGTCACCCTTCCCCCCTGGGAAGTTTGTGGGATGATCCCAGATGTTTAGGCAGCAAACAAGGAATACAACTGATTGTCACACATCTATGAGAACAAACCTGTCACTCTAGCAACTCCCGAAACTGTTATGAGAGTAATGAGCCAAGTATGTCCTCTCTACACCCCCATGTTTTCAAGCTGTTACCAGAGTGTGTACAGTAACAGAGTGAGATGTATGTGCATAATACTAATGTATAATATGGTACTTTGTGTGGCAACATTCAGGTACTGCTAGAAAACATTGCTCCCACAGGTACGTCAGATACAAACACTGTGCCGAGAAATAAAAAGTTTGATACACTGTACTGGTACTGTTTACTCTGGTATTGTATGGAAATGTGAGTGTTGCAGTTGCTCTGAATAATAAGGTATCACTGATCACTGTCACCCACACTGTGCTACATAATATAACTGTGTAGGAAAGCCTGTATAAGAGTGTGGTAAGTCACTAAAGGTCAAAGAGGGCAATAGTCTAGATATGTCCCGCTTCACCTGCTTGTGGTCAAGACATGGCCAGAGTCTGTGCAAAACAAGATGGACAGCTATGTCCACAACATCAACCTGGAATCTGGGAGTATGTGTAGAAACAGTTAGTGTTAACAAACATTACCTTCACATGTATACCAGGTAAGAGGTGTATACTGCAAGTAAAACCAGTTCATATATAACGATGATGACAGCCATATCACTGTCCAAACTAAGGCTATAGGGTACTGTAGTAATGCTTGTAAGGTACAGATAACAGCACTGACTAGGAAAGTAATGTGGACTATGGGAATATACTAGTTGTTAATTGACATCTTTCTCCCCCACCCACCATATCTCCAACAATAAACTACATACCCACCTCAATTGGTATGTAATGACTTCACTGCTCTGATTATGTCCTATTGATTGATAATTATTTAAATCTGTTTCCATGCATGCACTATATTCAAATATTTCAACATTGGTGGCATGGTGCCATCAGTGTACCTGCATGCTGTTGTTATTACCACTGTGGTCCCATATATGCTTGTGTTCCGTTTGATATGCAAATGTTCCGTATCTGGTGTCTGGGTTAATGGGAATATGTATGCATGCTGTTATACCTAACCCTGGAATGTGTTGACTATTACTAATCCACATATGATGATAAAATGTAAACACCATAGCACGTTTAGGAAGGCCAGTCCCAGTGGACCCACCTGTTCCACTTCAGCTGGCCATGGCACTGGGCACCAGCACATCTGGGGCCCAATCCAGGACCTCCTCGTCCATTGGTCCTGCACCACCTTCAGGTGGAACCGCCTCAGGGGATGGGGCTCGTCTTCCTTGGAGCAGGTGCTGACAGGGACCTGTCACCCATCACCAGGTCCAGGTCGTGGTGCATAGCAAGCTCCACAGGGAGGTTGGAGATCTGCTACGCCAGCTTGAGGGCTGTGTGTCACAACTAGAGGGTTGGCCTGGCTCTGCGACTCAGCCCCCAGCACAGCCACCTCCGGGACTGTGAAGGTGCAGTGGTGACTGCTCATGGGTGGGAACCTCGGTCCCACTGTTTCCACTAGGGGGATGATGGGCTTCAGATTTCCCAACACCTCTCCCCATCAAGGTGTCTACCCCCCCACATGTGTCATATACCAGCCTTGTATGTGTCTTGTTTGTCTTGTCTGTTAATCTACCCAACCTACCTCCGCAAATATACCTGCTATCTCTAACCAACATCCCACTCTCACCTGAAAAAAAAGGGCAATCTGTTAACACAATAAAATCTTGCCCCATACATAGCTGTCCATTTCACACACTTAATGAACAAGGCTACAACAAAGAACTACTAAAAAAGCAAAAAGGAATGCCACCAGAGCACCAAGAATTGGGCTCAAAATGTAAAATAAAACGTGAAGCTCACAGTTTATTAAATTAAGCTTTTCGTTCAGCTGAAGTAGCCAAACTTCCTCAGACAAAACCAAGAAAACCATACACAGCTTAAATAACACTAATTAATCATGTGCTCAAAATCATTACCAGATCCAATTAATCTACAAGGTAATTACTTAAAACAATTTCAATATGTAAAACCAATCCTCGATTGTTGAGAACAACATTAAACATATGCAATCCACGTATATAAATTACATAATAAATGCTAAAAACAATTGTAAATCTGTGTTAACTAATGACACTCAGATAAAAACCTAAATACTGAATAAAAACATATATTCTGTTGTTTATTTGGCCACCTGTCAGTCTTGTACCGCATTTTATGTGGGCAAGACTGACAGGAAGTTCAAAGAGAGAATATATGAGCATATGTACAACATTAGGAAAAAGAAGATGGATAATGCCTTAGCTAGGCATTGTAATGAGTACCCCTCTCACTTTTTTTTTTTAGGGTGTTATATCAAACTGTTCCTGACATTAAAGGTGGCCCTTATCAATTACTTTTGTAGAGTCAAGAGTTGATTTGGCAGTTGAAACTTTATTCTTACAAAACCCCAGGTTTAAATGAAAAGGTGTCTATGGCGTGCATTTTGAAATTAAGAAGGTTATTATGTTAGAATGAGTTTAAGTTTAAAAGTATGGTTTGAAAAAGAGGAATGTGGTTTTGTTTATTTACAAAACGTTGCATCTTCTTTTTTAGGTTTAGTGTTTATTATGAAAAATTATTTAAGTTGTTTAGTATTTTGTAATAATATATGTTTTTATTCAGTATTTAGGTTTTTATCTGAGTGTTATTAGTTAACACAGATTTAAAATTGTTTTTAGCATTTATTATGTAATTTATATACTTAGGATGGTTTATTGCATATGTTTAATGTTCTCAGCACTCAAGGATTGGTTTTACATATTGAACATTTTTAAGTAATTACCTTGTAGATTAATTGGATCTGGTAATGATTTTGAGCACATGATTAATTGGTGTTATTTAAGCTGTGTATGGTTTTCTTGGTTTTGCCTGAGGAAGTTTGGCTACTTCAGCTGAACAAAAAGCTTAATTTAATAAACTGTGAGCTTCACGTTTTATTTTACATTTCAAGTCCAGTTCTTGGTACTAGCATTTCACACACTTGTCCACTGGACACATGCAATCAGGTCTAACTGGCATCACAACATATTATTGCTATCCTCACCCCTCTCTCATGGGTTTGAGTGTCCAAATCTACCTCCAAATTCAGTCGATATACACAGCTATTGTTGTAGAAGAAATGGGCAGCTATGGACCTTCCCTACACTCTCCTGCACATCACTAGATATTTTCCCTACTGTCTTTCCCTCTTTGTGCCCCTTTTTCATCACTTTCCTATCAACCCTTTTTTCTTTTCTTTTAAAGAAATCAACGCAGGAGTAAGCACTTTTAAGCAGCAGCAAGCAGGTTTAAGCTTCTTTGCATGGGGGTAAGCAATGCCTACATAGGTTAAGCAATTTAGAAGCTAACTGAGTATATGAAACTGTAACCTCAAGTTAGCAGTGCTTACCTCTGCACAAACCCACACAAACCCACTTACAACTGCTTAAAAGTGCCTCAATCACTCTGTACCCAATGGCCCTTGTTCTGCCCAGCAACAAAATAAACAGCCACTGCAAGTTTCGAACACAGGACCCTGCACACCACAGCCAACATGATTTACCTCTAAGTCATGTCATCTGTACAGAACCCTGATGTTTTCACAAACATAACATCCAGCCCAGTCATTCAGCAGTACAGGGAATGTATTTCAACATGTAGATATATGTGTTTGTGTGTGTGTGTATACATACATATATATATATATATATATATATATATATATATATATATATATATATATATAACCATATATAGATGCATATGCATACATCTATAGATATATATGGCATACATCTATATGTCTATATGGGTCTACTTCTGTTGGTCGACAACCCATATCACTGACACTCATTTGGTCGACAGCTCATTTAGCTGACAAAAAGTATTCAAGGCAAAAACCTGGGATGTGCCCCCCTCCCCACTGTTGTGTGACTGTGGAGTTGTTATATATAGTTGGGGGGGTATGGGGGGTGTGGGGAACGAAGCCCCCCACCTAGAATGTTTGTCGATCAAATGAGCTGTCGACCAAATGAATGTCGATCAAATGGTCTGTCGACCAACAGAAGTAGACCCGTCTATATATATATATATATATACAGCAATTTATATATATGTAAGCAGATATATATATCTATATAGGTATATACGGACATACATCTGTAGATAAACATGGGAACATAACAAAAACATATATGTCCACATGCACTGTTAATGGAGTTAAGATGCCCCATACAACATATGAATAGATATCCCCCAGCACACAGCCAAACATGTCTGCCCTGCAATACATTACCAACTGTTGGAGATCCCATAACCAGGACCTGACACGACATGGGCACAAGATGTTAAACAGTATTCCATCCCACCTGTATGATGTCAGGCTGGTATCAGTAACATATCATGCAGTACAGTCTGGCTCCCATAGGGAATGTACAATGTGGAAGCAATGAACATCCCTAGGATACATATACACAGACACATATATGCAGATACAGATATACATACATACACACACACACACACACACACACACACATATATATATATATATATATATATATATATATATATATATATATATATATGTATGTAACTGCACACACACACACACACACACATATGTATAGGAAGATACATATGTAGAAGGTGCACACAATATGGAACAGCCACTATGCCCACAGTTACCACCTTACCAACTGGACACTGTATGAGCCACCCATACAAATGACAATCATTGCCTGCAACATATACCCACAGAGAGGTCAAAGCATGTAACACCACACACATGTTTGCATACATGAGAAAGCTTTATTTGTGTACTATTACAGTTGTATATGCCATGTATTATAGCTGTTGAGACACTGACATCCATATAAACAGAGTAATACAACTGTGAAACAGTTAAACTAATACAGTAGTCTGGAAAGGTTGACATATGTTGCTGTCCAGGCTGAGGCCTTCAAGTAGTACAATAGTAAAGACAGACTGGGCCACAGGATACCAAACAACAGTAAGTAATGCAGATTTATAGTTCAGCAGCCTCTATCTACACTCTGTACACAATCCCTATGGGGTAAACACCTCAGTTGATACAATGGGATGTAACTGTTACATAACAAGGCATAACTGACACTATCACAATCACAATCACACTGACAAACAGAACAGTCTGTATGGCAGGAGGCAGTAGGCCTGCATTTACCCAAGGTGGATTGTATGCTAATGTTCATCCAGATACCTTAAGGTAGCTTACCCCTGATACCCCCACATGTTATAACAGCCTAGGTTACTTATGGTACACCCCCCTTAGACTCAATAATACAGGGCCATATACCACTGTTACATACACTGGCCTCTGGAGTGCATAAGGGAACACATGTAATGTGGAGGTGAAGCCCACACATATATGGCCCCAACCTCACAGTATGTGTGGGGAACACAACAGCAGTGGACTGATGGCAGGAATGGCAGCATGACATACTCACAGCCCACTACAAAACAACCCCTGACAGCATGTCATATGAGCAAAGCCTGGTATGTAGGTGGAGGACAGAGGCTGGAACAATGGCCCATATGTATAAAACTGTTGTCATACACTAAGCAAGTCGCTGGTGTTGCAGGATAGGCTGCAACATACCCTTAGTCAGGAATATGAAGTTAGAAACAGAAACGGATGTAGCCATGTACTGATAGCACTCAACATACACACTGCCAGTGATATATCTGACACAAGACCTGTGTGGTGGACAGACAAATCATAATAGGCACACAGCTGGCCATCAAGAGGATATGCCCACAGTTGAGAGCTATGCAAACAGACCGCATTCCAAGTTAAATTAGTATGTACACACAAACCCTGTAACACCAGTTCTATACAATGCATACAACAACTCTATTCACACTCTGTCTGTAGTTCTGGAACGTCCTACAAATATGTAGCTGGCCTGAGTGTGCAGGTTCTCCTGTAAGAGGTATTGCAACCTGCTATCTGTAACACTGAAGCCCACACACAGGAAGGATGTCCATCATACAGGAAAGGTAAAGGGACCACGCCCGCACGATGTAGGGATTTATAGTAGTTGGTTGCCATGACAGTGGTAATTGGAAGTACTGCACAGCATGTTGCATGCAGGTAGCAAGTGGAGGACACTGACTGGTGCAGAGGCCATCATCTGATCATGTGTATCACCTACAAATTCCATGCTGCAATCTATGCAAAGCAGCTCATTCCATTTACTGGAGAGAGACTGCGCGAGAGAGAGAGAGCGCGTATAAGAAAAAAAAATACCAAACACTCTAGAAGTGTCTGCAGTCCCAGAACAGGTATGTGAAGTATATATGTATGTAATTGTCCATTGCACTTGGTCCATAATAATGAGATAGATGATGTGGAATGCTTTACATGTGCCTTCAGCTGTTGTTGTAATGATGTTCAGCTGAACAACTGCTAAGGACAATAGAGTCCGTCCCTGTGGGTAGTGGGCTATACCCCTCAACTGTGCAGAGCAGCACTGACTGATAAGATGTAAGCCAGCATAGTGTGTGTTGTGTAATGGGAAGTATGTATATTACGTGGCCAATAGCTGGTGGTAGAAGTAATGCCATTATGATGGACATGTGGGATCCACAGCCCACCCCTTGCAGGATACTCAGGTTAAGCTATATTGTAAAATGCAGGTATACCATAGGTGTTTGATAGGGTTCCCTGCAATCTGGCCCTACATATACCTCCCTAATGTCAGGCTGTGTCCATATGAGGCACCTGTCTGTGTTGTAGCAAGGCAGAACAGTGCAGTTGTGCAGGAAGGTGTTGTGAGATTCTGTACCTGATGTTTGAATATACCCCACATGTAGATATGCATATGTGTAGATATATGCACACACACACACACACACACATATATATATATATATATATATATATATATATATATACATCTCTCTCTCTCTCTCTTTATATATATATATATATATATATATATATATATATATATATATATATACATCTATGTCCACAAATATATAGATACCCATCTGTATATATATATATATATATATATATATATATATATATATATATATATATATATATATTAGCACATATATACATCACATATATCTACACATATATAGATATATACCTATATGCACATGTCTACATATATACAAACACACACGCAAACATATATGTATGTAAATACATGTCCCCTATATTACTACCACAGTGCTGCATGCTATGTGCGAAGAAACAGCACACATAGCAATACGCACAGATATCTACAGCTGTCAGTGTGTGCAACATGGATGGGTATGTCACATGTAAACCCCTTGTTGGGACTACATTGCCCTTGTCTGTGAAGTATGGAATGGGGATATGGGGAAGTATGGCAGGTATAGTTGTGGAGGTGGTCAGGGTTGGTAGATATAGAGGACAGTCTACAGGGGTGGTATGTGACACATGTGGTGGGTAAACACCATGGATGGTGTGTTTGGACTGTGATGTGGACACCCCATGGGCCCCAATATGGACACAGTGGGAAAAAGCCTTTCACGCACTGGTACTCACAACAGTAGTCCATGTCCTGAAGGTGCCTGGCCTGGAGGTAGAGCAGGAGGAGCATGTTGGCCCTGTGAATGTGCGTCAGAGTGATGTTGCACATCCCGCATGTGTCTGTGGAGCCCGTTATGTAACAGACCCTGGATCTACCCTCAGGAGACAGGAACATGTCTGTGTGTGCCTCGGGGGGGACAACATCCCTTGGGTTGGTTCCACCTGCTGGTATTGCTAGACCAGTACATGAGGAGGCCCCAGGGTGGGAAACACAAGTGTTGTGGCTGGGTAACATGGGCAGATGGATTTGGATTGGTGGTTCTGGTGGGCAATAGTACATATACATGCTACTCTGGATGCTGATGCCTGTGAGATCCCCTTGATGTCCCCAGTTGGGCTTTCGGAGATACCTGTGGCGAGTATTTCTAGGTCTACACATACCTTGGTATCCATTGGGATGGGTTCCCCTCTGTTAGTTTGGTGTGTCAGGCGTGGCTGGCACAGCTCAACAATTTGCTGTAGGAGGTTCCTGTCATCCTGGCATGATGGTTAAGGTGCTTATCTTAAAGACACAAGGTACAGGGTTTGATTCTCACATGGGGTAACTGGTTAAGCTTCAAATGGCCCAAAAGGTCATTTAGCCTAGTACTAATCTATGAACTATATATGTGTGTGTGTGCATGTGTATGCTACTTTTTTAAAGTAATTAGCAGTGTTTAATGTTGATATCTGTTTTGTCAACATGCTTTGGTCAAGAAAATAGATGGTTGACAGGTGTTTAAGACTGACGATCCCTAGGGTTGGTGAATATGCCCTTTACCTGAGGACTGTGCGATCTCAGGGTTGGAATAAATAATTAGCAGTAGGTATGGGAGGCAAAGAGGCTTGACCCCCCCCCCCTGCAAAAGACATGTGCTTTACCTTTCTTACTCTAAGTTTAATCCTCTGAGCACTAACAGGTTTCACCTCATATCATGCGTTCCGGCCCCAAAATCCGGACAACACCAAGAAAGGAGCGGGGGTGTCCATATTCATAAAGGACACCCACACCTCAAGGTTGGTGGCAACGCACGATGCATCGGAGACCATCCAGGTGCAATTAACCATAGGCAAGACTGCTCTGCAATTTGTAGCATGTTACAGGCCACCCTCTCAAACTCAGGAACCTCACATGGCCTTCCTGAAAACATTGGAGAGGATAAATGTATCTCCAAACACCATCATACTAGGTGACTTCAACTACCCTAATATAGACTGGGAACACTACTCAAGCCCGAACACTCTAACCCAAAGATTCCTGGAGTTCATAAACTCAAATGCCATGGAACAACTAGTCACCATCCCCACAAGAGGAGAAAACATACTTGATCTCATCATCACGAACATGGGATCAAAATGTTCAACACCGGAAGTATACCCCTCACTGGTGAGATCAGATCATAAACTAATCTCGCTGGAGATCCTCATCCCGCCCCCACCTGAAACAAAAAAGACCACAGTGAAAAACTTCTCAAAAGCCGATTGCACACTTCTAAAAACTAGTGTGGGCTCCTTTAAGGCCCCTGAGCCAGTGGTAAACATTACTCAAACCGCTGAATCACTTACAAATGCCTTCTACCAGCACCTACAGGACTGCATGGATCAGGCAATCCCAAACAAAACTAAGACTCTCTGTACCAAAGGCAAGCGTCCAGTCTGGTGGACCCCAGCCATAAACAAGCTCTACAACAAAAGGAGGAAGCTACTACAAGATAGAGCAAAATCCTTGAAAGGTAAGACACCTTTGATCATTATAAGTAAAAACTAAGAGCTCTCATAAAATCATCCAAGGCAAATTTTGAGAGAAAAATCGCCAAGGACTCTAAAGAGAATCATAAGGCCTTCTTTAGCTATGTTAGAAACCTAGGAGGAAACTCCCAGATATGCTCAGAATTAGTTCAAAATGATGTGAAAATTACTGAACCTACACACATTGCCAACATACTGGCTGACAGGTTCAGTGCAAACTTCTCCTCCCTCCAAAAGGAGAGATATCTATTCCAGAGGATTGTAGCCCCCCAAACATCTCCAACGCCCAGGTGAGAACTGCCCTCACTAAGGCAAAAAACACAGCATCCATGGGACCGGATGGTGTCCCCGGCTGTGTGCTTCATGAACTCAACGAGGAATTAAACCCACAGTTAGGACAGCTGTTTAATCTTAGCCTCACCTCAGGATACGTACCCAAGGAGTGGCGCATGGCGACTGTGGTCCCACTTCATAAGGGCGGTGCCTCCACAGACCCTGGAAATTACCACCCCATTAGCTTGACAAGCCTATCTGCAAAGCCATGGAGAGGATCATAATGGAACTCATAAATAAAGACATAGGGAACTTGCAGACTTTGGATCCAACCCAGTTTGGCTTTGTCAAAGGGAGATCCTGCCTCTTAAACTTGGTTGACTTTTTCGAGACAGTCACCAAGGCCATTGATGAGGGAAAGGCAGTCCATACAGCCTACCTCGACCTGGCAAAGGCCTTCGACACAATACCCCACTCAGGTATCATCGAAAAACTCATCAGCTTGAATGTAAACCCATACATCACAAGATGGGTTGCAAACTGGCTAAGTGACAGAACCCACAGGGTCAGAGTTGCTGGAGCCATGTCAGACTCAAAGCCTGTCACAAGTGGTGTCCCACAGGGCTCAGTCCTGGGTCCACTCTTGTTCGGCATCTACTTTTCTGAAGTACAAGCAAACACAGGAGGGTTATGGCTGACAAAGTTTGCAGATGACTGCAAACTGGGCACCATAGTCGAAAACACATCTGACACAGATATCCTCCAGAAGGGCCTCACAGAAACGGATAACTGGTGCCAGAGCCATGGCCTGAAGTTAAACGCCAAAAAATGCATAGTCATACCCTTCGGGAAAAACAAGGTTACCCCTAGCTACCATATAGGTGGCAATCCACTTAGCACAGAAAAAGTCATCAGAGATCTGGGGACCCAGGTTGACAGTAGCCTTTCGTTTGACACTCATGTTGCTAAAGTAGTTAGGAAAACCTTCTATATCACCCACCTGATCATGAAGGGATTCACATCTAGATCAAGGGAGGTCATCATCCCCCTGTACTCATCACTCATTAGACCTATGATTGAGTACAATGCCCCGTTCGGAATGTATCTGACCAGACACCTGCTGCAGCTTGAAAGGCCCCAAAAGTTCCTCACCAAAAGGATAAAGGGTCTCAAAAATATGTCTTATGCTGCCCGACTGAAAGAACTCCAGCTCTATTCAGTCTCATACCGCTTGCTCAGAGGTGACCTGTGCCTGACATATAAGGCCATGTCAAACCCAGATTTGATGAATATGCTTCACCTCAAAAATCTAGATCCCTCAGAACCACAAGGGCGGGAGACTTAAACCTTGACACAGTTATAAATAGAACGTGCTGGAGGGACAGATTCATCACCCAGAGACTCCCTATGCTGTGGAACAAAATCCCGGTACATGTGAGGCAGAGCACCTCTCTGGCCTTGTTCAAGAGGAATCTTGACCAATGGATGGGAGATTGCAGATATACCCCAGGGATTACTTCAGTGTCACTGCTTGACAGAGGCACAGCAAAATGATAGGCATAGTTTTTATTCAAACTAAAGGGGTGGCGAAAGCCACATAACTATGGGCTAGGCTTATAAATGCCCTTGGGCAGATAGCCTAGTATGAACCTATGAACCTATGAACCTATGTGTAGAGCGTGTTGGCATTGTGTTGTCGACATTAACATGTCAACGTTAGTGAGGCTGACATTTCCTACTGTCAATCTAAGTAAGTAGATTCATATATATTGCATATATCTAGCTAGATATAATTATAGCTATCTATCTATATATCTTTCTATATGGTTTGCATTCTTTTGATTGACAGTTCACTTTAAAGATAAAGAAAAAATGTGGTTCATTGAATATAAAACTCATATGATCAACACTCATTAAATTATAAAGTGTAAACTGCTATAGAAAATTACTGCTGGTGTGGTTTTGGATGATAAGAATTATAATACAAATTAATGTTGATCTGTTTTATTGCCATGATAATTCCCTCTGTTACGTTGTTCCGCCATGTCTAGAAGTATAAATGCGTGCACCAGCAGTGATTCAGTGCATAAGGAGCATTTGTATTTCAAAGTGGTTGTGCGACTAGTGAGTTAGTATATTTATGTTATGGGGTGTGGGGGACAAAGCACCACCACATTGGGGAGGGTGCAGGGGGGCTTGCCCCCTTGCAAAAAATCATTTGGAAGTATATTTAATGTGTATGAAATTGCCAATGAAATGAGTTTCGATCAATATGTATATTTATGTTTCACTACATCACCATTTCACTTAATCAACAAGAATACAACCTGCTTCATTTCATCTAAAACTCATTTGATTGACACTCATTTCATTGACAGAGGTATGGGGATGTAGATGGGCTTGCTCCTCGAAAAAAAAAAAAAAACATTTGCAGCTGAAGACTACATGGTTATGAAATTATGGGTATTTGTGTTCAGTATTTTAGTTCCTAGACTATATTGTCATTCCAGGTTTCATTGGGCAAACCTGTTCTCTGCATACTCACCCTTTAATGGAAAATATTCTTTTGCTGCCATAGGATGTAAATGAACAGTTACATCTGGACTATTAACTCATTCCGTCCAATGGAGTACTAGAAATTTGCACTTAACTGCCAATGGGCAGAGCTTACAGTTTTTGAAAGAATATAATTATGCCCTCACTTTTCAAATAAATGTTTATATCGCTGGAACCATAAAGGTTACTAAAAAAATGAAAATTTCAAACTCTTCAGCACAAACTATTTTTATAGTAGTAGTGTTCTTTAGGTTCTTGGTGTTAAATAGTTTTATAAATCACAGTGAATGCAGTAACTATTACATTTGTTATATTTTGTAAACAACTTACAATATCTCAGCAACTACTGAAGCTGCACAAATATTGTCGGCAGCATTTTGTTCATTCGGCTGGATGCTTTCATATGATACTAAGCAATTCTGTTTGTGCTACTTGGTTGTCAAGATATTTTATAAAACATGACATTTATGACAATATAAATAAATATTATATGGACAACAATTAATATCTCTTTACCTGCACTACACAGAGGTCAAATATCAATGCAGTTGTGTTTGCCATTGTGTAAGCTTTAAGATGAAATCGTTCAATACTTTATATGTAGCATGGTTTTGAGATTATTAATGCAAATATGAATGAGCAATACTTGACGCCTAGAAGTGTCAGTAGGATGTAACTGCAGAAGTATCTTGAGACGTCACTCAGCTGTAATTAGTTAAAGATGTTTAAACAATACCACTTATGTTATGACAGATGTTCCTAAATTCTAATAATATTTTTTATTGTTTTAACAATAAAAGCATTTGTATGAATTATTCTTGGTGCTTTAATTTTGTTTTAGCTCCATGAATGCTTCCAGTTGCATAGAATTAGACTGTAGACCTGTCATTGATAGATAGCCAGCAGAGGTGACTAGGTAAAAAGCGTATATTACTTTGTTCACAATGGAGCAGGTTTTGGTGAGGCCTCTGTGACACTGATTAGAGTCACATTATCCCTTTTTTTCCTCTGTGGGGGGGGAGGGGTTAGAATGAGAGTCACACCATCCCAAGTGGTAGGTGACTGATAGATGGGCCAAATAAGCAGAATGTATATCTGCATGTCAGATATATACACCACTCTCCATGTTTATCAGGACACATCTAGAACACCATGACCATTATGTTCCACATGAGTGCCTTAGACATTGGTACTATCCCTGTAGGACAGCATCACAAGTATCCAAAGCAATGGACACAGGTGGGTGTTGGTATGGTGTATATTGCCAAGGTATGTCTAAAGACCTGCATGGTTTTTCCAAAAGCATTACATTGCAGGAATTTCTTGCGTGCCAAGTGCTAATGTGGCAGACACAGGTAGGCACTGCAGAGCTTGCAGGCTGCAGAGCTGTGGTGAGGCTGTGCAGACACAGCAAGAAATGAATGTGGGTTTTATATCACGTGTACTTGCGGAAAATACATGTTGCAAGTCCTTTAGTAACATCTGATTATCATAGTAGCGTGGCAGCTGTCATATGGAAGACCAAGACCAACAGTCCTAATACATCCAGTTGTGCTGCCATTGCCCCTACTGCAGCATCTGCAGAATACACAAATGAGGTGCCTGATGATGAGGTGCAGACACCTGCTACAGCCCAAGCTACACAGAAAAAATATCACTGGCTACAACAGAGCAGGAGGTAATGGTATTACTCATAAGGAAAAGAGAATCCACACATTATCTGAGGCTACAAAAACTCACCTGAATTCCTCAAATGAGGGCAACGAAGGTGGAAAAATGCATCAGACCAAAAGTGCTGGTGACAGCTCATGATAACTCACCTGATGTGGGTCAGACAACTGCAAAGATGGGTGCAGCTGTCTGCAGGACTGAATTAAGTTTTCCTAGGATGTACTGGGGAATAATGACACATAACAATCAGGTAATAGTTGCAATACATGCTACAGTGAATAGGGCATATGCCTGCAATATACAGCATACAGGCATGCTGCTGGGGCAATGGTCACTACTACTACTATGGTATACCATGGGCTGCTGCTTAGGTGAAGTTGCTGTGGGTTATGTGGTATTTATAATTGCCAGCAAAGTGGCACCAAGACATGGAGGGCCACCTTCTTTGGTATCACACTCCTACTTGGCCACAACTGTCTCTAACTTAGCCAAGGTATACCATGGTGTCCCTGTGTGTCAAGATGCTGCTAGCATCATCATTCCGTATCCTGAGGCAGAGGACTTCTAAGGGGTGATGAGGTATGTCCTAGGCACCCTTACTCTATGATACCTTGGATATAACCCTCTGTGCAAATCTTGTGTTTGTGTCACCCCTGACTCCAATGTATGTGTCCATTGCCACATGCACAATTATGAAGGATATATCACAGCATATATCCTTGTTTATGATCATATTGTGTGGTAACGTCTGCTGTGTACTACTGACAAGTCATAAATGGGTCAATATAACCTGTATGGGATGGTGCATGCCACATCTCCCAAGCATACACAATTTCTTTTTTTGTTTCTCATAGATATTAGCCATGCTAAATTAGCCCTGTTAATGCATACAGATAGATATGAAATGCTGTCCACTATGGTGCCATTTGTTACTCCGGGGTACTGTTTCCATCTTTACTGATTGTAGCTGATTGTTCTTGTTAATGTGGTACCTGGGCTCTTGTCTAGTCCTGCTAACCTTGTAGTAAGAGAGATTTTGCCATCCCCTTCAAACTTCTACTGCAGTGTATTACTAGGAGTGTCCAAGCACCTGAAGTATGCCTGCATGTCTGCATGCCTGCATGTGACTATTGATATGATCTATTACATTTCAGCTGTGGCCATCCATGTTATTGTAGGAAATGCCATAATGAAGATATTAGGCACAAGACAGTAGTTATGAGCCACAACTGAAATCACTAACTTGCATCACCAGTAGACATATGTGTTTCTAACAGTCATATATAGCAATGCCAGCTGTGTTGTATACATGGTGTTTGTATCACATGTTGCTGGTGTATGATATCTTTGGAGAGACACTGTACCGGAGACATCTGTAGCTGGATATCAAACACTAACTTTGGCAGTGGTCATATTTGTACTACACTCTGCTTGCCAGTTTAGGAACTGGCAGTCTTTGTGAACCATATGCATGTCTCACACATGGTCTACACTGGGCAACTACAGGAATGACAGTAATATCAAAAACACTAACTCATGTTGCTGTGTCGGTCTCCTGATGTTATGGGGTAAAACATGATGTTATACAGAACCATGTATATTCCACTGTATGTTAGACCATCACATAGAGGAGCTATTCTTACATTATGAGTATTCATATCGGATGGATTCCACTGGTCTCTGGTATGTTCTTACAGCAGGGAAGGCTAGGTTTATATATACATTGGTTCATACAAATAGTGACTTCCGCTAAAGACAGCAAGCTGTCCTCTATGGTCTGTACATCCATTCAAACTTCTTTTTCCCATTCTTGCATATGGAATTGGGGCATTACTTCGGCATTGACAACCATCAAGCTCATGTTGAAAAACATTTGTAGTAGATCCTGGTCTAGGCTGTCAGGGTCTATAATCAGCTGTTTGACAAATTTCATGGTTAGTCAATGTCATCTGCTAGGTGGCCAGCCGCTCTTTAAGGGGCTATAGCTCCCTCTGGCATGGAATACAAACAAAGAACATTCTTTTTCAGTTAGAAGGCCAGGTAGTATTACTAATGCTTTGACTTGTGTACCTTAGTATTTTGTGGCAGGTACAGCCATATTTACTTTCGTCTTTCATCAGTAAAACATCCATGTACAGGTTTTGGAGTCACTTAAAATGTGATAAAGGTGTGAGGGCATAATCTACATATTGTCTTGGGTAATTAGTTTACTCCATCCGTCACACTTCATAATTTCATGCAGTACTTTTCATTGAATCACAGACCATCTACTTGCATTCACGACCACTATATAACTCTCATATGTTGCATAAATGTTATCTGAATCTTGCTAATTCTAAATTAATTGAGATTTTTCTGTGTAAAAATGGGGAAATAATAAGGTTTTGTTAAAAGAAATTAGGAGCTAATCCAGCACCTTGATGAATTATAGAAGTGATATAGTTGCAATATCATTCTTTTATCATAAAATGCAACACTAAAGCCGTTTCTGTCATAGAAGTTACAAAATAAAAAGCTATCAATTTTCAGTAAACTCTATTACCGAAAAAAATATATTTTAGTTCATTTTAATTAGCTTAGATTCAGTGTCGGTAATGCTGAGCACTCCTTCTAGTGCTGTTATTTTCTGCTTTGTGACGTTCTTTGTAAAATTCTCTGAATGCATTAATTATTTTTGCATGAATTCAGCGGATTTATTTTCACTCAGTCTGAACTGTAATTGTAATATTGCTTGATTTGCATTTCATATTTGAAAAGTTATAAGGTTATATCCCCTCTACATATGCACACACCAGTGCAAATACATTGCCGTAGGTTACAAGTACAAAATCACTTTTTATATCATTTAAAAGGGACTAGTTAGTACTCAGCTATCTTAGTGGCCTGGCAAATATTAAAAATGTTGATTTAGTCATGTCTGTATAACTAAGAATATTTCATTCAGGCCAACCCCAAAGCTTTACTGGTATTCAGTTCTAGTGTTTAAGTCAGTCCATTTCATCAACATTCTATTGCTAGTCATAAAATATGTTAAATATTTTCACCCTGGCATTCATAGTTTCAATATTTTAATTTTAAAAGCTTGACTGCTTTTGCTGAAATTAATTATTTATTTTCCTTAGCACATGAACTGTTTAATTATTTTGCAGGGTATAACCTTAATTCCAGTACAGACATTTCCTTTCTTAAAACTGTCACCTTTTTGGAAAATATAAGTAGTACTCAACAAATAATGTGTTGATTGATTGATTGATTCATTCATTCATAAGTTATATAGTTCACAGGTTTCAGTCTGTTTTTCAAGGGTTTTAAGTAGGCTGTGTGGTATACAGATTAGAGAGGCAAGCTGAGCTTCACACACAGACTACACACCTGAAACATATAACAAGTCTCACAGTTATTGTGCTGCCCCTGGTTAACCCACCATTGTCTTGGTAGACTGTAACTGGTTAAACTAGTTATCGAAAAGAGAGTAATTTATGAGATCTGCACTGTAAGTTCTATAAACTCAGACATAAAACTGTAAATGGGGCAAGTCCAAATTTGTAGTACCTCTGAGTTCAACTTATTCTAAGGTAGTCTTGTAGTCCATATATTTAAGGATGTGTGGGACACAACCTCTCACATGGTAACTGCAATCCCAACATACGAGAATGCTTTAATACTATTACAGCAAGTTTGAAAATTGCAGATTGGTGGTCATATTTGTGGGGCTGATCTTATGGTCTCACACTGATGTCATTCAGCCCAAAAAAGTTTTACGTATATAAATTTTTATAAAAATTAATACTTTACATGGTAGTTATTAGCAATACCATTGACCATTAACTGACTTTATCTAATAATTATGTAACTATGTGAATCAAATTAATTTAATGTTAATTTTTTCATTTTGATTACTTAGACCATTTGTCATAACCTTCTTCTTGCAGGGAACTTCTGCATTGTGTGCTACATACATTGTCATTTCAGTCTGTATCATTTTTATGGTGTTGTTTTGTATTGTTTTGAAACTGACATTTCATGCAACATTTCATAGGTTCATGGGCTCACAGGTATATACTAGGCTAGCTGCCCTTTTGGGACATTTTAAGCCTAGCCAATTTCCTTTTCAATGGTGAGAATCAAACTCTGTGCCTTGTGTCTGTGAGGAAAACACTAACCATTATCCCAAACCCCTAAAATTTATTTTATCTTATATATGTACATAACGTTACGCAACAATACTACCTTTCTGTATACATAGAAAGTTAATATTATCGTTTTGAATGTACTACTTGACATGGATGAAAAGGGTTCCCAGGCCAGTCCACCAACATGGTTAAAATAAATAAATAAATAATAATTATTATATAAATAAACATTGCTGCTGATTATTTAATATAATGTAAAGAAAACATGCTTAAATTAGAAACAGTTTCCTCTTTCATCAAAATGGAATCATTGATTTCGCCTGAACGTATTACTCTGGGGTCCATGTCCTACTTTTACTTCATCTTGGCTTAGAATTAGGTAAAAGGTAGGGCATAAAAGATGTGGAAGGAAATGTGGGAGGCATACTACACAGTAGTAGTAAGTAGAAGGTCATGAAAGCAGGAGCAGTCATGAAGTGGAACAAAGAGTTTTGTAGGTATTTAACACAAAGGGTGAAGAAAGTTGCCAGATGAGGCCAACGTGCATGCACAGACACATACATGCATGCATTATTGGGCTGTATGGTTGACCATAACTGTCTGTCTGCAATGGGCATCATGAGTAGGACCAGTAAAAAATCTGGGATTACTACCTGGATGGTGACCCATTATGAAGACTGAAATTGATGCTAAATGGGAATGATTTTAAGCAGCAGGAATGTGAAGGAAAATCACAGAAAGGATGAAAAAAATATTTAGCATGCTAAGCCATACCCATCTTTTAGATACATTGTCAAGCCTTGGATTTGGCTAAAGTGTCTTGGCCTGGTTTACATACTGTTTTACTGCAGATTATTCCAGAATTAAGAAGGATTCTTCTTTATCTTGTTAGCATACAATAGGACTTCTGCAGGGAACTAACCCTGTACTTTATTTATTTATTTAATTACTGGCATTTGTTTACCGGGAAAGTCCACTGGGCCAAACAGCCCAAAAAACCCATTTTCAGTGGAGGCCTGGGGACACAAGCTCCAAGATAACAAAAAGAAGTTTCAAAAAAGAAAAAAGTCCGAAAAAGATAAACAAGATCAAGAAAATTAAATAAAAGAAATCACCAAAAAATTTACATAAAACATTGCAGGGAACAGATAAAGCTGATATAACATTATACTAACAGCATAATTAAACATCTTCATAATACAGTCAATAATATCATGACACAATACTAGGCAAAACAGAATAGTTCAATGTTATACAGTTATGAGTACCATTGAATGCATGTAAATCCAGGTGCTTCATAAAATAGACAATAGGACGTATGTAGAGAGAGAAAGATATAAGAGGAATACTTTGTGAAATATAGGAGAGAAGGAAAGAGGAAAGAAATGAGAAAAAGAGAGAATGGGGGGACGGAAAGGTGAGTAGGATGGGCAGTAAAAAAGCAAAAGGAAGAAGAATGAAATAGGAAAGTGGAAGGAGGGAAGGAAGAGGGGGAGGCAGCTAGAGAGTTAAGAGAAAGCAAGAGGAGTAATTAAGTAGTTAAAAGTTCATTAGGAATTATCAAGAGAACAAAACGTTGGAACAGGAAAGAGGGGAAGTGGATATGGAGTTAAGAGAAAGCAAGAGGCGTAATTAAGTAGTTGAAGGTTCATTAGGAATTAAGAAGAGAACAAAAAGTTGGAACAGGAACTAGATAAAAACAGATTTAGGTGTTGTTGGTAGAATTAAGTAATGGCTGAGGAAGGAATTTTACAGTTATATTGCCAATTGGAGATGAGATGATTGTGCAGTGTAGTTTTAAAGTTTTTAGGGCTTTATTATACACAGATAAATGCGGGTAGGTTATTCCATATTCTGGCAATGATCCAGGAGTATAATAACTGGCCTGCAGGTAAGTTGGGTTTATGAACTTGGAAAAAGTTGCTGGTCTTCAGAATGCAGAGGCCTAATGGGGTTGCAAAGGGTGAGTAGGGAGCTAAGGGCAGGGTAGTCTTGTGGATTATGAATGAATTTGTGTGTAATTGTGAGTGAAGGAGTAATAGGTAGTGGGGGGATTCTAGTCATTTTTTTTAGGGTAATACAATGAGTAGAATGGCGACTGCTTGTGGCAAACTTAGCAATCTTGTTATAGCATGTTTCTAATTTAGTTTTCAAGGAGGACTGCAGAATTGTTAGAAGAGGTGCACTGTAGGTTAGTGAGGGTAATATGTATGATAGTGCCAATACTTGTTTAGTTGGGAGGGAGAGGAACTTATTGTGTCTATAGAGTAATCCCAGTTTTTTGTGGGTCTTGCTAATATTATGTTTATGTGCAGATCGAATTTAAGATTTTCATCGATTATTACTCCTACCAATTTAGTATGGGTTACTAGCTTAATTTTGGTAGAGTTAAGAGAAAATATATTAAGGTCATCTTTATTCATAGGTGTATTTCTCTTGGGAGTAAAGATCATAAGTTTAGTTTTTTTAGGGTTTAAAAAAAGGTTTTTTTTTTTGTGAAGCCAAATGTCCACAGTGGAAAATGCAGCTTGAGTGGTTTGCTGTAAGATATTTGTATTGGGAGCTGAGCAGACTATAGTAGAGTCATCTGCATACTGGACTAGGGAGCCCTGCAGGATAGCTTGGTGTAGATTTGTTGATAAAAATGTTAAACAGAAGGGGGCCTAAAATTGAGCCTTGGGGTGCACTTGTAGAGTTGTGAAAGGGGAAATGGAATTCTGCTGTTTAACAGCATGCTGTTTGTTGGAGAGATAGTTTTTGAACTAATTAAGTGATTGGGGAGATACTCCTATATTGGAGAACTAGAAGATGCTGATAGAGTCAGAGATGGTATCTAATGCTTTCGATAGTTCCAAGAAAAGGGCTGATACAATGTGTCCTGAATCTCTGGCTTTGTTGACAATGTCTAAGAATGATATTAGTGCGGTAGATATGCTATGACTTGGACAGAACCCATGCTGTGGTGGGGAGAGGATTTTGTTGTATGGAAGGTAGTTTAAGAGTTGTTTTTACACACATCCTTCAAGGATTTTAGAGATGAGGGAAAGTATAGCAATGGTTTGGAAATTAGAGATATCTCTTAATGGGTCACTTTTGTGAAGTGGTAGGATAATTTCTTTTTTCCAGAGGCAAGGAACGTATGATTCTTGGATAGATCTGTTAATAAGAATGCTAATGGGGTAGACCATTGTGGTCAGCAGCGATTTTAAGAAATTTGGCAGGAATTCTATCAGTTGAGTTTGAGCAGGGCTTTAAATTCAGAAGAAGTTTTTTTTTATGTAGGAGGGAGGGATGGGAGAGAATAAGTTCTCATTGTGAAGATTGTTGTCTGTAGTTTAGAAGGGGGTGTTAAAGCTTGGAGAGGGCTTATATAAAAGTTGAGGTATTGGGGAGGTTCTGAGGTAAAGGGTTTTGCATGGGAGAAGGAGGAGGGGATGGAGTAGGAACAGTATTATTTGGGAGAGGTAAAGGAAAGGCTGCAGTAATGTTAGCAATGGTGTCAATAAAGTAGGAGTTAAAGATGCTAGCTATTTGTTTAAAGAGGCATGTACTTGGATGGGGTCTGAGACAAGAATCCAGTCTAAGATGGACCCTTCATTGGTTTTGGTGTTGTACCCAGTAGTGGTAGAGATTAATTGGGTGAAGTGAAACAGATTTATATTGGAGGGTGATTGCTTGAAGAAAGTGGTAGCCCAATCAATAGTCATGTCGCCAAGGATGATAGTTTCATTTTTTATAGTAAAGAAGATCCAAGAGAGGATATCTTCTAAAATTGGCATGTTATTTCCAGGGGGGATGCATAGGAAAATAATACAAAGTTTTTTAGTGCAGTTAATTTCCATTAAGGAGATTAGAATCTCAGCATGTTGGAATTGAGGGATAGATTCTAAAAATGGCAAAATGTTGAAGGTATTGGGATAGATGGCAGCAACACCATGTCCTTTTTTATTATGTCTTTCTGCACTAATTACAGTAAATTTAGGTGGGAGAAACTCAGAGTCCTGTATAGAGGGTTTTTATCAGGTCTCTGTAGCAGCTAGGATATTGGCTTTGTTTTGAGACAGCCAGGCATGCAACTTGGAGGTTTTATTACAGATACTTTGTAAATTTAGAGTTGTTATGTGAAGAGTTTTTGGGCATTTAGGGGACTTAGCTTTTGAGGAGAAGAAAGTGGTAGAGGGCCCAGGATTAGGGTGGATGTAACCAGAACAGATGAGGGAATAAAGGATATGGAGGAGATGGAGTATGGTATGTGAAAACTTGGAGATTATATGGTGAAGAATGTGGACTGAGTGTTGGGTATGTAATGTAAGGAACAGTTAGTGGAGAGAATTTGAGTTTTGACACAAGAGGAGAGGAGTTGTAAGATATAGGCTAGGGCCCAATGTTGGAGTTGGAATTATGAATGGAACAAGTATAGCTTGTAAAAGAGTTTGTTTTTGGAGGTAAAGAGTGGAGTTTTAATGCTGTTGCTTGTATTAGAAGCATAAGAAATAAGGAGAGAAGTAATAGGAGTAATGTTTGTGGAAAGAGGAGAGACATTTTGATAGAGTGATGTAAGGGCAGGAAGTGAGGATTGTTTGTTGGAAAAGAAGTGTAGAGGAGGAAGTGGGGGGAGGGTAATTGGATGAATACAAGTAAAATAAAGAAAGGCACACTCAACAGTGCAAATGCTCCACTGTGCTGAAAAATAAATAAAAATGTTCCAATAACAATAATGACAACAGTCACGCGACCACACAGCAGACACGAATCATAAACCATAAAATCCTTTAATCCATAAAAAATGTGGTAAGCCCTTTCACAGGTGCTTCCTTAAGCCAAACAATCCGCAAACATTTTGAAAACTCTTAAGTAGAAGTCAACAGCCAATCAATGTGCAACAAGCTTCTTATAGAAAAAGTGATACAAGTCACATATCGTTAACATTCAAAAAAATAATAATAATAAATGCACATTTAGATGTCAATTAGATAAAACATCCATGCAAGCATAGTTGTTGTGTCTTTCGGCTTTTCCTGGTTAGGGGTCGACACAGCAGAACTCCGGTCTGCTAATGATTGGTAGTTGATTTTTACGTGCCGAGTTACCAGCCCTGACACACAACCTTCAATGAAGGTACACCCATTCATGCATGTCTCCACGCAGAAGACGCTCTAGCTGAGAATAAAACCGGACAGCATCTTACTGTGAGGCGATAACGCTACTGCAGCACCACCACCGCGGGTTCATACAAGCATACTGACTTCTAATAATAAAATGCACAATTATAGTAAAATTGCCAGTAGTCGATATTAGACTACAGTCTACAATACAAATGCAGTTACACTCTAAATGCCCTATCATATATATGTAAAATAAAAGCCATTTCAAAGACATCAGAATGGGACTAACACCTAACTTATTTGACCGATAGTCTTCTAGATTTTAAAACAGGTTTTAAGGGGGCTCTCTCAATAAGTTAGGTGCTTGTTCAACTGCTGACAATTTTACTATAATTGTGCATTTTAATCATTAGACACTATGCTTGTATGCTCTTGTACTTTCAGTTAATAACAGATTAAACGAGTGTCCCACAGATGGTCACCATGAAGGGTCTGGAATAAGATTGAAACTGACAGAATGTGCTCTTGTATTTTCAGATCATGAATTGAGTGTCCCACAGGTGGTTACCAGGAAGGGTCTGGAATAGGGTTGAAACTGGCAGTATACGCTCTTGTATTTCAGATGATAACAACTATTGTCCAACCTTCCTTTCTGACTCTTCCTACTGACATTACTGCAACATGCTCTTTATATAGTTAACTGGAAGGATACAGCTCAGCAGAAAATCATTATACCATTTCTGCTAAATTGCAAAACACAATACTATTCTGCTATATGACTGGTCTGGTAGAAAATAAATGGCATACAATTCAAATAAAAGAAATATTTTATCCTGATCTATTTCTAGACTGAAAGAAATATAAAACAACTTTGTTTCATTTAAACACTCCAGCAGAATAAATAATTTAAAATAACTCTTGTTTAAAAAACCTAGGTGTATGGATAGGTGCATAACCAGTAATAAAATCCCATATTGAATACCCAAACATCAAACGTAGCTGAATCACAGCTGCTAGAAAATATTTACTTATAGTGGCAGTTTATTATGTCCTGCTGTTCACTACACAATGCAGAAATTATTTACAGCCCAACAGTAGACTGCTGTACTTGTTTTGATCTCACAGTCTCTCAGAGAAAGTATGAGACAGATGTTCAGTTACGCATCAGTTACACCTTTGTCACCAATGTGCAGGTACCTCAGAGTAAAAATAATTTACTAAAAAAAGTGTGCAGGGTGAAACCTTCTAGATGGGGCATAGGAGGTTTACCCCCTGAAAATATTTTTTTTTGCTATTTTTATGTTGTGTCATTTTTTTTTTACCTTTGGTATTTTCAATGTTTTATTCCTTTGTCCAAAACCAAACAATATCATGATCTAGATGCATCCGAAAAAGTACCAGTCTATCAGAGAAGTTTTAAATGAACATATACTGCACTATACAGAGAAAATGCAAAATAAAGGACTAATTGTGAGGCTTCTGACGCTCTAGATTTATTCAAACTTATCTATATCAGAACCGAGACTTTAAACAATGCAAATTTAAGCAATACACATGAGCATTCATACACAGATTTGACAAATTGCACTTTTCATCTTCAAACATTTTACCCTCATTCTATCTTGCAAATTATGACACTTAATTATCTTGCTTAAAAAAGCCCAGATTAGAAGGTATATACTTATACTGATTACACTTACCAGACCTTCAAACATCTCAGTCACTGTTCTTTGAAACACTTCATAAGCTGACAAAATTCCAAAAGGCAATCTTAGGAATCTTTACCTCCCCAAAGGTGTACTAAAGGAACACTGATTTAGGATAGTCTCCTCAAGTCCAGTTTACAAGATCCATTGTTTTGCATAAATATCTGGCAATTGACAAAGAAGATTAAAGTTATGAGCTTTTAATGAGCTACTTCCTGTGGTACAAGGCTTGATTCTCACAGCCAGTATTTGCCTGCTGTCTAACCATGAGCAAGTCACTTAACCAGACAGTTCTTTGGGACTATTGGGAATGTAAACTAGACTTATTAATGGTCTACTAGACTCCATGCCTAGTAAATACCTATGAACCTAAATACATAACAAACGTGGCAGAAGCCATAGTAGCAAGCATTCTTAAGTTCTTTGAAGAGTAATGTTCCCTTTTGATTTATTGAAGTCCTGAGGATCTATACATATTCTTAGCATGTCATGTTTCACAGCTATCTTTGTCTTTGCACTGTTGGTCAATTCAATTTGCTTAAGAATGACTTTCACTGACTTACTGTACTTTTTCTTAATGCCCACTCATACATAACTTTAACTTGAATGTAACTGAACGCATGTACAACTGGTGCAGCCAAAGAAAACATCTTAATATGTTTTCTTTGCAGACAGCCAAACCAGTAAACAAATCAGGTGATCTCCCTAAGATATAATCAGTAACTTGAGCTACACATTCATCTTTTTTAGAATTAAACTTTTGAATGGTGATTGATGTACTTCTAATGTTGTTAGTACTTTTAGTATGCAAGGACTATGTTTTCTAGTTTTATCTATATCTATCTATCTATCTATCTATCTATCTATCTATCTATCTATCTATCTATCTATCTGTCTGTCTATCTATCTATCTATCTATCTATCTATCTATCTATCTATCTATCTATCTATCTATCTATCTATCTATCTATCTATCTATCTATCTATCTATCTATCTATCTATATGTATATGGATCTATGTTTTAAGATCAAAAGTTCAAAAGACTGAAAATCAACATATCTAAAATGGAAAATATTGAAAACATTTCTAATGCAGGGGGCAAGCCCTCTGCACCTCTCATGTAAGGGACACCTGTTAATTATGTATACTAACTCCAAGAGGCAAATTCCCATTTTTGATATTTTGAGTTTTAGATATTTTGATTTTCAGTCTTTTTAACTTTCAGCCTTGTGATATAGACCCATAAATTCTTAGTAGATGCAGCTAGACCATTTTTCTTAACTTCACAAATATGCAAGCTGTAATATGGAACTACAAAATGTATATGTTGCCCCTTACAATTTCACTCATGTTTTGACTCAGCATCTCTATTTCTAGGATCAACTTCACTTCTTTTTTTCCTAACTGCATTAATCAGCAATTTTCACTGTAACTATATAGCAAGCATCTTTTTATTCATATTAAGTGTTCCATAAATATTACAACCCAGTATGATTTGTTGATTTGAATGTTTCTCTAGAGATATTACATGAAACAATAATCAGTATTTTCTACATTCATGAATCAACCAAACAAACCAAATCATTCACTTATTTATTTATTTATTATTTATTTATTTGACATTTGTTAACTGGGTTGGTCCAACTGAGCTGGAAGCCCATTCTCAGTGGAGACCTGAAGAGAAAAGCTCCAGGAAATTACATACAGCTATTCATAGAACATACAAAAACATGTATTATAAGTTATACAATACTGTGAAAATAAAAAGTAAAACATGGAATATGCACTAAAAGTTAAGCAAAATACAGTTACAATAAACAAAGTGAGATCAATTTAATGGAATCTGGCAATTTTAAATATGCACAATATGCATTTACAGATGATGTATGGCATGTACAAATTCTATAAACTATAAAAAATAGATGAGTTGCATACATACTTACATTGTTTTTAGTTGTAGTGGATACACAGCCACACTGGCTTCAGCTGGTGCAAAAAATATCAGAAGAGTGAATAAAAAAAGACTTGTACACATCATTAGAGAGATCCAAATATTTAAGCATATATTTTGGCAATATATTGCATTCTGCACCAGTATCGAACTTAGAGGCAATTTTTAGTCATTAGATTTTCTGACCAGCAGTCATCCATGCTGTTGCTTATTGCATTCACAGTGCATATTTCAAATGTACCACAGATGTTTCCTCTTTATTCTGATGCTTTGGTTGTTCTATATGCAGATTGTGCCACAGAAGAAATGATTTGACCTCTACATATTCTGAAGAGTTGATCAATTGCATTGTATTGTGTTTCTTCATTCTTTTAGCTGTAGCACTTATAATGAGTATGGTTTCTGCCTGCTGATTTATTAGGGTCTATATTGCATAGTCGAAGTTCCGTAAGTTTGACTGACACATGTTTGAACACATATGTCCAAAGTTACGGAACTTTGACTAGCTATAAAAAAAAAAAATAGAGCAGACAAGTAAAAAAAATTGTTGTATGCAGGGAGGCAAGCCCCCCTGCACTTTCCACACCCCCGCTACTTAAATATACCAACTCTGAGATTGCACCACATTGAAGTGAAGGGAAACCTCCACTTATGGAGATTTCCATTCACACGCTCGACCATTTGCAAATTCAAACATATGGTCTCGACCATATGTGGTTCAAACTTGTAAATGTTCAACTATGTGATAGGAACCCAATTTAATACCATGTATCAAACCAGTGGTATGTTAACCATTGTAGGCTGAACCAACAATGCCAAAGAGAAGACCCCTATAAGGTGAATTAATAGTTCAGAAGGTGATGGAAGGATGTGGAGTCAATATGGAAGATATAGATATAATATTGTCAAGCTTTGATTATACTATAGGAAATGGAAACAATGAAAAGTTGGTCATGGGAGGATGAAAGTAACAACAGTTGGAAAAATAGAAAGAAGAAAGAAACAAGGAAATAATGGAGAAGACTGAGATGTGACAATTTTTTTACTTTGAAGTAGTTAAAAGTTTGTAGCTGTTGAATTCTGTAACAAATTTACTGGATCTCATCCATTGTTAATGAATAGAGGGAGCTTGTTCCATAGGTAAGGCAGGTACTTTGTGATAAATGTATTCTTCATACCTCTCAGCCATACCAAATTCCTCTGCATTTACTGGTTTTGAGGGTAAAATAATGGGGTGCCACAAATTCTCAGTGGCGTCCCTTCATTTCCCGATTTTATTCTAATTTTTTTTTTATTTTTGTTTGCAATTTGAAGTGGTGGCTGATGTCATCACGCATTGCCAGTCTATCAACAACGTCATCAATGATATGCAGGGACGTGCATGATGATGTCAACATCGAGAATGACTGAAGCAGACTCTGTTAGTGTCAGACAATTCTGTCTTAGGTCAGAAACTCTCAGACTGTCTAGTCATGTAATGTTTACCTTCTTTCCTGTTTTTGGAAGTAGCACATGACAGTTGCGAGCCCAAGAAGAGCTGTTTTGCCACAACCGTTGTTTACAATGTAAGTTCTCCCTACCAATTTAACTATAGCAGAGTCATCTGCTCTGCTCTGAACAGCAGCAGCACTCCGAGTCTCTACAAGCCAGGATGAGTATGAGAAAATTTACTTTCTTAGGCTCCTCCAGGTAAGTAAAAAAGAAAAAAAAGTATATAGGTTAAATGAATCAAAGAAGGAAGCACAGTCAAAATAATATTGTTGAAAGCACTGAAAATAACATAAAGCAGTAGAAAAAAACAATATGATCACGAATCATGATTTATGAATGAATGGAGTCTACTGCAAGGGGAGTGGGAACATAACAGAGTGGGTTTGGGAGGGTTTAGGCTGGGGACATGGTGTTATAATGATGTACGCATTAATTATTTACATTGCTCAAGTGACAGCAAGATGAAGTGGTTCCTATTTTTTTTTAAACTGATGGAAAATTTTTTAGGTTGACAGGTAAAGAAAGGTTTGCAGTGATCGTATGTCACACAGTCAAGCTGCAAATAAGTTCTGGTAGTTTTCAATAAGTCAGCAATTTAGGGAGTAGCTGGTATTTGACTAGAAGATGCTTGAAATGGTGAACAGAGGCCATTGATATAATGACTGACATGGTAGTGTGAGGAACTCATTTAAATTAATTTTTAACTAAATGTTGTAATTTTGTGAGGAACAAAACAGGATTTCTGCAGTTTTACTAATGCAGTAGTTTTCTACATTTTTATGTTGCATGATGATAGTAACCATGGGGGTCAGGATATTTTGATGCAAAACAAGTTGTTGTTATCTGAGTGACAAGTAACATCATTGTTATATGAGTTAATATGATCCAGCAACTAAGGGTGACCATTTATCAGTGCTTGGGTCTGTGGTGCCTTCCAACTCTGCATGTTCTCCTTGTCCACATGTATTTTCCCCTGTGGGACCTCATTTTCTTTCCACATTTTAGATATACTGCTGTTGATGCATGAACTGTTAATGACTGCATGTTTATATGTCTTGTGATGGGCTGCAGCATTGGCTCACTGTTCTAATGCCTCCTGCTAGCTTAGCTGATCTGCCGTAGGATGGTAACTTAAGTTACTGAGTACGCTGTCATTTATCGTTGTTGTTTAGATTGTGACCCATGCAACAACAGATAGTTTATTACCATGATAATAACAAGTGAGCTGCCATTTCACTAGTGTTTGGTATGCTTTTCAGTAAATGTGTGGACAGTATCACTTTTAGCAAAAGACATGGTTATATAAAGATAAGAGTTTTGTGTGCATGGTGTATGTTCTTAGAGAGATGATAGAGTTGCAGCTGGTACCCAAGCAGTAGAGGAACATCGTATAACTTTTCTCTATTTTTTTTGTATTGAGTAAAGTCTTGTAAGTACATACCTACAAGCAAGGATGCAGCCAGGATTTTCTAATTCTGCACTAGCATCTAGAATGTAACCATCCCAACATACATCTCAACTGTCCACATAGCAGAATTCCCAGATTTTTTCCTCATATTTTTGGTTAATTTCTCTTAAAATGTATGTTTCTTTTCTTTCTTTTTTTTAGCAAATCATTGAGGACTTAATTCATTAAATAATGAGAGACATTTGAATTTCATATGCTTCAGAAAATGCTTGTTAACACAAAAACTTTTATTCTAGCAACTTTCTAAGTTTATAACAGCAATATTTAAAACCTGTCCCTGTTTTTGGACCTTTGCCTTCTCATTATTTTGATGTTGTCCAGATTTCTTGGGTTAAGAGGTTGAGAGGTACGACTAGAACTCTGAAAACCTGGATTGCAGCAAAACTGATGTACTTCATTATTGCCTTCTGCATAAATCAGGCAGCAAAGACCTTGACAACACTCAACCGTAATTATACAGAATGGCCTGCAAATGTTAAATTTTTGTTTTCAACTTTTCATGATTGGATTCTGGTTTCATTTTTGTCTGTTCTTCTACTTGCATTTGAATGTTGGTATTCCACAACTCCATTGGAGCGTGTTGTGTTACATAATTATGAATGCAAATTTTATGTTAATCAGCATCCAGATTATTGGCCAGCTGTATTTACCTTTTATGGGCCTTTGTCCAGATTTTTCATGTTTCAAGGATGAGAGGTATAGTATTCTTGTATCAGAACTTGTATATACCCATGTGTTGAAATAGGTCTTTACAAGAGGTATCAACTGACTTTTTTTTCTTTTCAAAGGAAAGGAAATAGCAAAGCATAGGTTTGACAAATCTTGGAAAGCTAGACATTGATCCCATCACAGAAGTTATAGGCAACAGAAAATAGGAGCAGTTTTTCTTGTACATCTCCATAAGAACAATTCTTTAAATCATGAAACCTTTTGGTTATAAAATGTGGGGAATTCTAGATTGGTGAGTTGTTTAGAATACTATATGTCAAACAGAGTACCACATTTTATATATTTACCAGGAAAGTCTGACTGGATGACTTACCCATTTTCAAAGGACACTTGGGGAGAAAAGCTCCACAATTTAAGACATATACATATACTTATACATACAGAGTTTTACAACAAGACCAGGAATTCAGTAAGCTTCCGTGCAGGAGTAGCATATTCCTGCATTGAAATGACCATTTAAGAGCAGCACGGCAGCTCGCTATGCATAGTAATGAAGGTGTGCTGCCTCTGCTCCTAAATGGACATGGAGAATGGATGAGTGCATGGGGTGTGTCTGAGAGCAGAGCTCTCACAATACACATGCCCCTGTACTCAAGAATTGTCGTTAAGCAATTACAATGAGCAGGAATGCTCATAGGGGGTTGCATACCTCCCAGCTGTACAGATCTTCATAGAATGTCCAGATTTTTTGCTCATACATATGGCCTGTACCCCATTTGTCCTGGCAAATCACTAGGATGATCTCAGGATTCAAGTAGTTAAATAATGGCATGCATTTGAGTTTCAGACACCAAATCCTTCAGAAAAGTTATATTAAACAAATCCTGTTACTCTAGCAACTTACTTAAGTTTATAAGAGCAATATTTAAAATATGCACCTAGGTGTACTTCATTTTGTCAAGCTTTGTCCAGATATTTTGCATGAATAGGTTAAGAGGTATGGGGGGTTGCTAGGATGTCTGACAAATGTGCAGATGCACGCAGAAATCCACAGCAATAAGTGTAATCTGTCCCTTCCCAGAGAAAATAGCACTATAATTTTTTTTTTTATCAAACAGCTTAAATTTAACCATAGGTGCATGGGTTTGCCCATTGCTTAGCTACACATACTGTAGTTTAATTAGCACAAGACGATAAATAGCAAGATACATTTAATTGAAGCAGTACTGCAGTAGTGTAGTGGTCAGAGTGTTCACTTTGCGAGCAGTCATTCCCACTTTGATCTTCACTGTAATAAATTCCATGTTCCATGTGAAAGCAATTTATGAACATTTTTTTGCTGTATAACCTACTAAATAACATATATTTGTGAAATGGAGTACTGCATTAAGTGCAGATGTGAGGTGTCATTGTAATAATGTGGTAAAATCCACAGATAAACACAAGTGCCCCATACAGTAAATGTACACATGAATCAGGAATACTAAACAAAGTTATAATGTGTAATGAATGATAAATCCATGCCATACAGCAAATAGTCTAAAATATGTACAGAGTGTCCAAATCTACCACTTTCTCAAGACCCATGTTTAATTTCTTTCTAAATTAGTGCGGGGTGTAAGTGGGAGTAAGCGTAGTAAGTGGGTTTAATCCTGTTTGTGTGGGGGTAAGCAATGCGCACCCAGGTTAAGCAATTTTGAAGCTAACTCTCTGTACGCATATTTAACCAGAAGTTAGCATTGCTTACCGTCACACAAACCCATGCAAACCCACTTACAACTGCTTAACAGTGCCTTAATCACTCTGTATCCAACAGCCCCTGTTCTGCCTAGCAACAAAATAAACAGGTCTTTGCATCCAGGATCCTGTACACTATAGTCACAGCAGTTAACCAGTAAGCCATCACAGCTGAACATAAAGTTGAGGTATAACCAAACAGATCCTCACTATAGCAAAATCACAATTTACATGTGAAAGGAATCTATAAACAGTTTTATGTTGTATAACGTACTACATAACTTATATATATATGAACTGGAGTACTTCATTAAGTCCATATATGAGGTGTTATTGTAATAAAGTGGTGAAATCCCCCAATAAACACAAGTACCCCATACAGTGTACATACACATGAATCACGGATATTAAACAAATATATAACATGTAATGAATGACAAATCAATGCCAAACAGCAAATAGTGTGCAAATTTAAAAATAAGCAATGCTAAGCATTGCACACCTCTGCTTATTAGGTGTAACCAATGCGTAGCCTAGCTAAATCAATGTGCCCATTGGTATACCCCTTTAAGCAATGCCAACTTTAGGTAAGCAGGTTTACCCATAGCTTAGCATTTTCAAAACCATTCAATCACAGCAAAGTGCGGGAAATCAGCCCTATTTAAAACCCACAGGTGGGAATACATCTCATAAACGGTTGCAGATTCCTCCTGTAGGCACTACAGCTGGTGTTGGAGAAGGATCGTGCTTCCAAGCACAGCACTGGGGCATTCAGGAGTCCAAGGTCATGGCAGGACTCCTGGTAAAAGACCATGAAGAGAGACTGCTGCAGGGCCAGTACCAGGGTTCCCAATATAAAGCGGAAGCCTGGGACCATTTCACCCATGACCTCACCAGTGCCACTGGAATCCCTCGAACTGGTGAGTAGGTCAGGCATTACTATGCCGACGTGAAATGGAGAAAGAGGGAGCTCTTGGATCAGTGGATCTAAGAAGCTAGGCAGGGTGATGTCCCAGCAGTGTGTAAGTATCATTCTGCTACTTGTTTAATAATTGCCAGCTCATGTATATTATGGATAGGTATGGCTAAATATTCCTCTTATGTCATTGACAGTGGCAGCAAAGTGGGCTGTGAATCAGGAAGCCCATGTGTGTAGGCTGCAGAGGCTGCATCATGAGGCATGTTAGTAATAATCTTGCATGTACTGTCATAACAAATAAATCTAAAAGTAGTAGAAAGTTATTTGCCAGTATAAAACCTGTACTGTGTATGGGATGTACTGAATAAACCAGACAATATGGCAGCAACAGTCTCATATAGGTTGTATGCAAATAAAACGGTAACAGCCTGGCAATAAAGGTCTGACTCCTGGACTGCTTGTGTTTACTCTGGTATCATATGGTAAGGTAGTGTTGCATTCTCTTAATAGTACTGTTGTATTAAGCGCTGTTAACCCACACTGTGCTAGATAAATAAAATGTGTAGGAATGTCTGTATAAGACTGTTGTAATCACAAGGTCATATTGTGCAAGTGAGAGAGATAGAAAACAGTGAAAAGATGCACAACATAATCCAAATAGCACACTCATCGATGGCGTAAACTGTTGTATTTTTAGCACACACAGCCATGGTTCGAATCCTGGGAGTGGTAGTAAGCTGTATGCAGAATCATACCCCTCAACTGTACAGATTTTGTCAAAAAGTTCAGATAATTGGCTTACATTTTCTGCCTGTCACCCTCCCCCCCTGACAAATCAGTGGGATGATCCCAGAAGTTTAGGCAGCAAATAATGACATACAACTGATTGTCAGACATCGTAACCATCAGAAATATATCTAAAAGAACAAACCTGTCACTCTAGCAACTCACCAAAATGTTATGAGAGTAATATGCAAAGTATGTCCCATCTCTTCCCCCATGTTGTGAAGCTAGGACCAGAGTGTGTACAGTAACAGATTGAGACATATGTGCATAATAATAACGTGGAATCTGGTAATATGTGTGGCAACATTCAGGTAGTGTTAACAAATATTCCCTCCACAGGTCTGTCAGATAAGAAAACTGCGTCTGGAAATAAAATATTGAAATCCTGGACTGGTACTGTTTAGTCTGGTATTGTATGGCATTGTTAGTGTTACAGTTTCTCTGAATAATAATGTATTACTCATCACTATCATCCACACTGTGCTACATAATGAAACTGTCTAGAAATCTCTGTTTAACAGTGTTGTAATTACAAGGTCAGATTGTAAAACCATGGGAGACTTATAGACAGAAATCAGAGAAGAGATACACAGCAATATTTAGATACACACTCAATTGTGATGTACACTGTTTTATTTTTAGCAGACACAGCCATGCTTCGAATCCTGGGAGTGGTAGTAAGCTGTATGCAGAACCATACCCCTCAACTGTACAGATTTGTTCAGAATATCCAGATAATTGGTCCATATTCTCTGCCTTTTACCCTGTCCCCCTGGCAAAGCAGTGTGATGATCTCTGACATTTAGGCAGCATTTAATGACATATAACTGACTGTCAGACCTGTAAATATTCAGAAAATGCATATGAAAACAAACCTGTCATTGTAGCAACTCACCAAAGGTTTATGAGGGCAATTGTCAAAATATGTCCCATTTTCACCTGCATGCTGTCAGGACTTGCCCAGAGTGTTTGCAATAAGAGATTGAGAGGTATGTGCATAACATCAATCTGGAATCTGGGAATATGCATAGAAACAGTCAGGTAGTGTTAACAAACAATACCTCCACAGGTATATCAGTTAAGATGTGTATACTGCAGGTAAAACACAGTGCACTGATATAGTTGTCTACAAACATACCTCTGTCCAAACTAAGGCCATAGGGTAGTGTAATAATACCTGTAAGGTACAGAGTACAGTGCTGACTAAGAAAGTATTGAGAACTACAGGGATATACAAGTTGTTAATTGATATCTCCCCACCCCACCCCACTATATCTGCAACAATAATCTAAATACACAACTCAATGGGTATGTGTACAATTAAATCTGCTGTTGAGAGATACGTCCTATTGTTTGATAAATACTGAAATTTGTTTCTATGCATGTGTCATGTTGATATACTCCAAAACAAAAGAAGGTTCCACAATGTTGTGCCGATATACTTTTAATAAACAGCAAAGCTTTCAGACATAAGTCCTTCTTCAGTGTTAATACAATTCATATACAAATAACATATCTTTTATATGTAAAAAACAAATCATCACATGTCACAGCCTACCTATCATAAATAAGGCTTAATCAAGCCATTAAAAACAGCAATTAATCGCACTTTGCACTGAAAGATCTTAAAGAAACATATAACATCCTATTCAGTGAATTTAAAAACATTTGTAATTACTAAATGGACTAGACATAAGCATGTTCACTACATTCATTTAAATATATACTTTACAAATAGCTCAAAAATATGTGTAAGGATATGTACATATATATGTGCACACACACACACACACACACACACACACACACACACACACACATATATATATATATATATATATATATATATATATATATATATATATATATATATATATATATACACACACACAAATAAACATTAGATTATAAAGCCAAATTTTCAGTGATGTGGATTAAGTAACAACATATTGTATATTATAATCATAATACAAAATAGATACATACATAAGGCTGAACAGCAATAATAGTACACATAAAAGTGAATAATAACCCATTCTAATATGTAGTGCTGAGTACACTGTGTGAAAAATGTATGTAAAAATACTTAATACATAAGTATACTCATTCTTAAATTATTTAATTTGTTGTTTCTTTTTTAAAATGAGTTTGATGGTAACTTGTTTATTTAAACCAGGATATTTTTCGGCATGTAGGCGAGTAATCCATTCATACTCGCTGTTATCCAATTTATTTACTAGGTCCCCACATCTAATATTAGCAGTCAAGGTATCTATCACACAAAAAGAGAAATAGTGTGATGCATCTGTCTCTTCTATATGTTGGGCTAAAGAATTTGTGGCCACTTTCCTTCTAATCTCTGATTTATGTTCTGGTATCCTATCTCTCAACCTTCTGGCTGATTTACCAACATAGAAACATGGGCACTGTTGACATAGTGCTAAGTATACCACAATATTAGTGGTACATGTAGCTGTACAATATATTTCAAATCTCTTTTTGTTGGTAAGATGTATAAATTCAGTTGTTGTAATTATATTAACACAACATGTACAGTTGTAACAAGGATAAATCACTGTTTTATTATATTTTACAGGTTCTGTTCTATTTAGATCAAAATCTTTGTAACATAAACGTTTCTTTATACTTCTTCTTTTAAATGACTTTGCCTCTATTAAGAGCATCTTGAAATTAAAAGCGTTAGATTTATGTTTATGTTTATGTATTTTTTAACGCTTTTAACTGTATATTTATTAAATTATACAAATGTATTTTTACATGTAAATTTTGGAAGTATTTGCAAGGATTTTTATTATTTATTATTTATTATTTATTTCTTTTTTGAAATATGGTTTGCTTTTTATAGGAGTGTGGCACTTTAAAATGAGGCTGTGTTTTTCCAAAGGAAATGATGTGTTTCTAAAGGAAATTATGTTTTTCTAAAGGAAATGATGTCATGATAAGTATTGTATTTAAGTGTACTTGTGTGTCTTAAAATTGTCTGAAGAAGTTTGCTCATTTTAGTAAACAAAAGCACTAAAAATTGGAACTGTTTTGAGTATCCTGTGTGGTCTCTTTTTCCTTCATTTTGTTGCAGTTTGTTCGTTTTTTTCTGAATTTATTAGTTTCTTTATACTGTTACAGTTTCTGTAGGTAAAGTATGGCCTATCTGTAATCCATTTCCCATAACCTGATAAGGCCTTCAATATATACCAATTATTCCTAATGACATTCTATGTTTTTACTTGTTCTACTATAAGTCATTAGATATCTTAGGTTATTCTCAGATCTTGATTGTATAGGTATAGTACTGTCTTGCTCAGAAAAATAAGGCCTTGCTCTTCCCTGTCTAGTGGACAGAACTTCATTTTTGGCCATCTCCAAGTTATCTAACTGATATCCTCTTTCCAGAAATTCATTTGTTATATTTTGCATCTGTTTAAGACAGACCTCATCTTGAGTATTTAGCCTGCTTACACGTAAATATTGTCCTTTAGGTATACCTTTAAATACATGCCTAGCATGCATACTAGTCTTGTGTAGATATTTATTAACTTGTGTATCTTTTTTATAAATACTAGTGTCTAATCCAGTTGCTTTTTTTAAATAGAGTAACGACAAAAAATGTAATATTTATTTCTGAATAATTGATTTCAAAATTCAAAACATCATTTACATTATTCAAATAAGAGTGAAAGTTTATTAATTCATCAGTTGCACCATGCCATCCTAAAAAAAATATCATCTACAAAACATTTGTAGAATAATATTTTACATGCATCTCTATAATAGGTAGGCTGTGTCATGTGTTGATTTGCTTTTTACATATAAAAGATATGTTATTTGTATATTAATTTTATTAACACTGAAGAAGGACTAATGTCTGAAAGCTTTGCTTTTTATTAAAAGTATATTGCCACAATGTTGTGGAACCTTTTTTTATTTTGGAGTTTTATGCTTTTGTTGTTGGTTCCACTTCATCATTGGTTCACTTTGTGATTTTCTCCATGTTGAAATACTCCCACATTGGTGGCATGCTGCCATCAATGTACCTGCATGCTGTTGTAATGGCTACTGTGGTTGAATATATGCATGTGTTCTGTTTGCTATGCAACTGTTCCATATCTGGTGTTTTGGTTAATGGGAATATCTATGCATGCTGTTATATCTAATCCTGGAATGTGTTGACTATTACTAACTCACATATGTTTTAAAATGTTAACACCATAGCACGTTTGGAAAGGCCGGTCCCAGCAGATCCACCTCTCCCACTTCATCTGACTGTAGCACCGGGCACCAGCACATCTGGGGCCCACCCCGGGACCTCCTTGTCAGCTGGTCCTGCACCACCTTTGGGTGGAACCGCCTCAGGGGATGGGGCTCACCCCCCTGGGAGTGGGCACAGATAGGAAATTGTCACCCATCATCAGGACTGGGGTCTGGTGCATAGGGAGGTCCACAGGGAGTTTGGAGATCAGCTACGCCAGCTTGAGGGCCATGTGATACATCTACAGGGTTCGACTGCCCCTTCTACCCAGCCTCCAGCACAGTCACCTTAGGGGCAATGAAGGTGCAGTGGTGACTGCCCATGGGCGGAGATCTCAGTCCGACTGTTTCCATTTGGGGGCGCATGGGCTTCTGACTTCCAAACAGCCCTCCTCATCCAAGGTGTTTACCCCCATGTGTCATATGCTGTCTTGTCTGTCTTGCTTGTCATCCTACCCAACCTACCTCCCCAAATATACCTACTATCCATCCCCAACATCCCATTCACACCTTAAAAAAAGGACAATCTGTTCTCCCCAAAAATATCTCGTCCCATACATAGCTATCCATTTCACACGTGTCTACTGGACACATGTAATCTGGTCTAATTGGCTTCACAACATATTATTGTTGTCCTCACCCCTCTCTCAGAGGTTTGAGTGTCCAAATCTACCTCCAAATCAGTGTATATGCACAGCTGTTGCTGTAGAAGAAATAGGCAGTTATGGACCTACCCTACATCCATCTTGCACATACCTAGCTATTTTCCCTGCTGTCTTTCCCTCTTTGTGCCCCTTTTTCACCACTTTCCTATCAACCCTTTTTCTTTCCTCTTAAAGAAATTAGCGCAAGGGTAAGCGAGAGTAAGCACTTTTAAGCAGCAGTAAACGGGTTTAATCCTGTTTACGTGGGGGTAAGCGATACCTACATGGGATAAGCACTTTACAGGCTAACTGAGTGTAAAAATATTTAACCGGAAGTTAGCATTGATTACCGTCATGCAAAGCCACTTACAACTGCTTAAAAGTGCCTTGGTCACTCTGTATCCAACAGCCATTTTTCTGTCCAGCAACAAAATAAACAGCCTTTGCAAGTCTCGATCCCAGGACCCTACACACCATAGCCAAAGTGATTTACCACTAAGACACGTCAGATATACTTAACTCTGATGTTTTCTCAAACATATCATCCAGCAGAGTTATTCAACAGTAGAGAAAATGTATTTATATATGCAGATGTATGTGTATGTATATATATATATATATATATATATATATATATATATATATATATATATATATATATATATATATATATATATATATATATATATATATATATATATATATATATATATATATATATATATATATATATATATATATATATATATATATATATATATATATATATATATATATATATATATATATATATGTATATATATATATATATATATATATATATATATATATGTATATATATATATATATATATATATATATATATATATATATATATACATATATATATATATATATATATAAATATATATGTATACATCTATAGATATATATGTATACACACACACACACACATATATATATATATATATATATATATATATATATATATATATATATATTATATATATGTAAACAGATATATATGTATATATATATATATATATATATATATATATATATATATATGTTTATACATATATATTTCTATAGCTGTATAAGAGAACACAGCAAATAAATATATGACCAAAGACACCATTAATGGGGGTGAGGGGGCCCAATTTAACTGCCTCTTGTAATTATTGATATCATCCCCTCCTCCACAGCCAAACAGATCTGCCTTGCAACACAATACCAACACTTGCAAGTCTCATACCCAGGACCATACACAACATAGTCACAAGACGGTAACAGTAATCCATCCCACCTGTATGATGTCAGGATAATATCAATAATGTATCATGCAGAACAGTCTGTCTACCATAGGGAATGTACAATGTGGAAGCAGTAAACATGCAATGATACATACACACACACACACACACACACATATATATGCAGATACACACACACACACACACACACACACACATATATATATATATATATATATATATATATATATATATATATACATATATATATATATATATATATATATATATATATATATATATGTATATACACATACACACACATATATGTATGTTACTATTTATAGATATGTATAGGAAGATACATATTTAGAGGGTGCACAGCATATTGAACAGCCAGTATACCTACAGTTGCCACTTTTTAAATTGGACAGTTTATGATTCTCTCATATAAAAGGCAATTATTGTATGAAACATATACCCACAGAGAAGTCAAAGGATATGACACCACACACAGGTTTGCATACATAAGAAATGTTTATTTGTATATGTCAAAGGAAAAATATATTTTAAAAATGATCAATACATGGTAGGTTCAGGTTAAGGCACTTTAATCTTGTAGCAAGGAGACAAAAACGTGCTAATACAGAGTTTGTCTAACTAGAATCAGGGAATGCAGGCATTTTTATACATTTTCTAATAAGACATTGCCTACCAAGCTGACGTAGTAAATCACAAGTTTTAACATCATCATTTCGTAGTGCTTGTTTATATGATTTTCTGCTTGTACTATCAATTTTTGTGAGAAACTTCCTAAGAAAAACAACGTTGCCTTGGCTACCACCGGTTAGATATATGAAATGTTACCATTGAAGGTACTATGGCTAATTTGAGCACAAAGCAAGTATAGATTGCAGTTCATTTCTCCAACAGTCCTTTGTCTGTTTTATCTCTACTTTCTGCAGCTGTGCGTGTTCTCATACTTTGAACAGAGCTAATTGTTCAAAATCATTACATTACAGAATATAGCATTGTTCATTCTTTGCTTCCTGACCTAGTAGATAATCACCTGCTTCTCAAGTACATTTCCAAAAGGCATAAACATGAATATTTCTGTGCTAGCAATTACTAGGTCAGAGGGCATCTTGCAAGTTTCAGAAAGCAAACTACAGTTTCAAAAGCATCTTTTAGTCTCATATGAAATTCAGCTGTATATAAAATAGTGCATATAAAATAGAATGAATAATGTGTTAACTTATTTAGTTTCTAATTAGCATTAAGCACACAAATTAATACATATTTTCTGACATTTCCCCCCTGTTAATACTTTTTAATTCTATTTTCAAAAGAATAAACAGTTTGCTTCTTCTCCTAACATCTTCCATTCAGGATTTGCAGTTAAGAGAGTCATTCAGTTTAAACTTATGAAAGTGTTTCACTTTTCAACAATTCTTCAATTTCAGTACTTTGATACAAAGTCTCAGAAACTGATATATCTATAAATTCTTTGATTAACTTTTTCATGCAGGGAATACCACAACAAATGCATGCTCCCAATAGGAGTAATCCCACACAAATGGCAATCAGGATGTTCATTAGGATGGAACCCCACCCCCCCAAACAAATTCTGGAAAAAGTCCATCAGAGGGTTTGGGCCTGGTTTGGTCATGGTCGACACTCGCTGAATCACCTCAAGATGGTTGTTTATTTCATGCTGGTTGTCAAGAATATACGAACAGCATTCTTCTTTGATTAAAGCGCACGTACCACCTCTTGCCGCTAGGGTGAAGTCGAGAGCCATGCGGTTCTGAAGCACCACAGTTCTCATAGCATTCATTTCAGCAGTCACTAATTCGAGAGCAGAAAAAGTTGCATTGCTCATAACCTCGAGAAGTTTAGACAGTTTTCTCAGCTCCCAAATCGATTTCACTGCGCCATATGCAGGGGCTATGCCTGCCCATGATATAATGGTTTCACTCAAGTCCATGTGTGTCAGTTTATCTTTGTTTTTTACGGAGTTATGGTTTCTCCATCCTGCTTCAATTCATCCTACTGGATTCTCGGGTCTCTTAATTGGACTTCTAGGTTTACTGCTGACCTCTCTGACATTTCGAATTTTTCCCTGAGGCAAAGCTGCAGTGTGTCGTATGGCCGGAACCAGGTAACCCAAAAAACAACTGCCGGACCAATTCTCAGGTAGCCATTTATATGCTTTTTTCCCACAAACAAAATAACAATTCTCTACTTTAGTATTGATATAAGCTTGCCCTGCATGAAACATTTTCTTATCAATAATAGAAAGCTGCTTTAAGAGAACAGGATTATGTTGTATCTCATCAATATTTCTATGCATCTTAGCGAAATATGCATCATAGTTTGTATCACAAATAGTTTTAGTCTTACTGGGTTTAATATAACATTTATAAGAAACAGTCACATTGCAATTGCTCCAACCCACCTGAATAGTGTCATTCTTGTAAAAACATACAATTCCTTTTTGTGTAACAGGTAGGTACAATGCTATTTTGTCTTGTGATTTCACAGGTGTAGTATCAAAAATCAAGTTTTCCCAGGTCTCATTGACCCCTAGGGGGACAGCAGTCATTAATAATCCCCCGTAAGCTGTCGGTATAGCTGTGCAAATCCAGCAGTTCGAAACATTGAAAGTCTCAGCATACACATATTTAATTGCTTGGTAAGTGTTAAAGTTTGGATGCCAGTCTATGAGTAATGCATCACGTTTCATCAGTTCAACTTTTGTGGCTGGGAAAAGGAAAGGCCACAACAAAAAGATCAATGTTATCAGTATAGCTATCAGAATAATCATGCAAATTTTCTGAGGTTGTCCTGCATCTCTGTTTACTCTATACCTGGTCATTTTGTTCTCATTGTACAACAGTAACAAGGTTTTTGTCCAGTTCAAAGTTCTTAACCAGTTTACAATGTGTCAAATGAATCCAGGACGCTCGCTCTGCGATCTTGACTGCAGTGGGTGTCAACAGTAGTACCTGCTACGGCCCTTCCCACTTTGGAGAACTCCAGTTCTTTTTCTTCATGACCTTAACCCAGACCCACGCACCTGGGGCTACTGCTGCTTCCGATGGTCTGATTTGCTCTTTATCTGAAACAGAATTTAACTGAAAAAGTTTGTTATTCAAAAATCACCTCATATACCCTACAAGTGAACTGTCAGCCTCCTGCTCTGCAGGCATGAGAGGTTTCCATTGAGGTGTATAATATGCCCTCCCAAACAGAATTTCAAAAGGAGTTAACCCTTTTGCATTTGGAACAGTTCTCATGCTCAACAGTGCCAGAGGTAGATAGTGCACCCAGTTCTTCTGTGTCTCACTAATCAATTTCCTAAGCTTGTTTTTCAAAACCCCATTATGCCTCTCTACTAATCCTGCAGATTGGGGGTGGTATGCGCAATGATTTTTCAGAGAAATCCTGAAATAACGGCTGAGTCGTTGTATAGTTTGATTTACAAAGTATGTGCCATTGTCACTATAAATCTTTTCCGGTATGCCAAATCTAGGAATAATTTCTTTAATGAGGACTTTTGCAGCAGTAGCTGCATCTGGATTTTTAGTTGGAAAAGCTTCCACCCATTTGGAAAACATATCTATAATGACAAGGCAGTACTTCTTATTTTCGCATTTGTTCAGCTCTATAAAATGCATACAAATAGTATGGAATGGATACGGTGGTGTAGGGAAACGCCCTTGCTTAGGTTTCAATGCCCCTTGTGCATGATGCTTGTTACAAACATGGCATGCTGCACAAACATTTTTTGTGTAGTTTGTAAATCCATACGTCATAAACACTAGATTCACTAACTGTACCATCCCCCCTGTTGAGACATGGCACAGCCCATGGCTCAACAAAGCTGCATATCTAAACAAGTTAGATGGCAAAATCGGTTTCTTCTCTTTGGAGATGTACAGTCCCTTCTCAAGGATTGCTCCTCGTTTTATCCACTTTTGTTTTTCTACATTTGTAGTAAGTGTCTGCATTGTTTTTAACATTCTTAAGTCTAAAATCCCAGATGGTTGTAATTCCTCACTCAAAAGAAATACTTCTGAAGCTGCTTGTTTTGCAGCTGTATCAGCCCTCGCATTACCTTTTGAAATTCTATCCTGTTGCTTGATATGAGCTACTCATTTGCAAATAGCTACTTTCTGAGGTAACTGAATAGAGTCTAACAAATCTAAAATAAATTGCGCATGGTTAATTGGTTTACCAGTAGATGTTATCATTCCTCTATTTTTCCACTGCTGCGCAAAAACATGTACAGTAGAAAAAGCATACTGACTGTCAGTAAAAATGTTCACTCTCTTACCTTTTGCCAAGGTACATGCCATTGTCAAAGCAATCAATTCTGCTGCTTGTGCAGATAAGTTGTGTGGTAAAGACTTTGCTTCTAAAATCTCAGTATCAGAAACTACTGCATACCCCACTAGATTCTGTCCTGTAGGACCCCTCCTGCACGAGCCATCCACATAGTATGTCACCTCGGCATCATCCAAGGGTACTTCTGTAAGATCTTTTCTAGGTAGTGTCTTTTGCTCAATCTCCTGCAGGCAGCAGTGTGGTTTGCCATCTTCAGGGGTTGGGAGCAAGGTTGACGGTTTCAAAGTTGTGCATCATTCAATTGTCATATGAGGTTGGCTCAACAGTATAGTCATACAAGAAAGATGTCTAGCAGGAGAAAGATATGCTACTTTTTCTTGCAGTAAAATAATCGTGACTGCATGAGGCACTCTCAATGTGAGAGGGTAGAACAATACTGCTGAGGCTGAAGCCTGCACTGCCATTGCAGCTGCGACTACTGCTTGTTTGGTCCTTCGAGCCGGAAACATATCTCTCACTCTGGCTCAGGTCAGAATTGGGCCCGTTGGCATGAATTCGTACAGAGAAGTGGCCACATCAGTTCTTCTGCTTTGAAAGACCTCCGACTGAATTGTCGTTCAAAAGAGGCCAGCCACTGTTTCTGATCTGTGATTGGAGGACGAGTCAATGTTCCGGCTCAAAGGACCAAACTGTCAAAGGAAAAATATACTTTAAAAATGATCAATACACGGTAGGTTCAGGTTAAGGCACTTTAATCTTGCAGCAAGGAGACAAAAACGTGCTAATACAGAGTTTGTCTAACTAGAATCAGGAAATGCAGGCATTTTTATACATTTTCTAATAAGACATTGCCTACCAAGCTGACGTAGTAAATCACAAGTTTTAACATCATCATTTCGTAGTGCTTGTTTATATGATTTTCTGCTTGTACTATCAATTTTTGTGAGAAACTTCCTAAGAAAAACAACGTGGCCTTGGCTACCACCGGTTAGATATATGCAATGTTACCATTCAAGGTACTATGGCTAATTTGAGCACAAAGCAAGTATAGATTGCAGTTCATTTCTCCAACAGTCCTTTGTCTGTTTTATCTCTACTTTCTGCAGCTGTGCATGTTCTCATACTTCGAACAGAGCTAATTGTTCAAAATCATTACATTACAGAATATAGCATTGTTCATTCTTTGATTCCTGACCTAGCAGATAATCACCTTCTTCTCAAGTACATTTCCAAAAGGCATAAACATGAATATTGCTGTGCTAGCAATTACTAGGTCAGAAGGCATCTTGCAAGTTTCAGAAAGCACACTGCAGTTTCAAAAGCATCTTTTAGTCTCATATGAAATTCAGCTGTATATAAAATAGTGCATATAAAATAGAACGAAAAACGTGTTAACTTATTTAGTTTCTAATTAGCATTAAGCACACACATTAATACATATTTTTCTGACAGTATACTATTACAGTTGTATATGCCATGTCATATAGCTGTTAGGTGTTTGAAATACATACTAACTGAGTAATGCAGCTCTCAAGCAAAACATTTTATACAGTAATCTGAAAGCATAACATATGTTGCTGTCCAGTTCAAGGCCTTCAAGTAGTACAACAGTAAAGAAACACTAGCCCAGAAGATAAGAATCAGTCAACAGTAAGTAATGCAGATGTAGTTCAGAAGCCTCCAATTACACTCTGTACTCAATCCCTAGGGGGAAAAGAATTAAGTTGCCACAATGAAGATGTATCTGTTACATAATAATGCTTAACTTAAAACATCACTATCACACTGACAAACAGAACAGTCTGTAAGACAGTAAGCACAAGCCCACCAATGTTCCCAAGGTGAAATGTATGAAAATTTGCAGCTATATACCTTAAGGTGTCTTACTACTGATATCCCTCACATGTTGTAACAGCCTAGGTTATATATGGTGCATACCCCACCCTCATAGAATGACTTACATGGCCATATAACAGTGTTACATACACTGACCTCTGGACTGCACAAGGGCACACATGTTTTGTCCAGCTGTAGCCCACATATATATGGACCCTACCCCACAATATGTGTGGGGACCACAACATCACTGGAATGATGGCAGGAATGGCAGCATAACATAATCATAGGCCACTACTTGGCAACCTCTTACTGCATGACATATGGGTAAAGCCTGATTATATAGGTGGAGGACAGAGGGTGGAACACAGGGCCATATTTGCAATATTGTTGCCATACACTGAGAAAGTTGCTGATGTTACAGGATTGGTTGCAACATACCCTTATTCAAGAATATGAAGTCAGAAATACAAATGGATGTAGCCATGTACTGATAGCACTCAACAGACAGAATGCCAGTGATATATCTGAGACAAGACCTGTGTGGTGGGCAGACAAAACATAACAGCCAATCCTCTGGCCATCATGTGGATAAGCCCACAGTTGAGAGCTATGCAGACAGACTGCATCCCATGCTAAACTAGTATGTACACACAAACCCTGTAACAGTAGTGGTATACAATGCATATAACAACACTACTTACACTGTCTGTAGGTATGGAACTTTATATAAATATGTAGTTGGCCTGTGTCTGGAAGTCCCCTTGTAAGAGGTATTGCTACCTGCTGTTTGTAACACTGCTACCCACACACAGGAAGGATGTCCTCCATACAGGAAAAGTAAAGGGACCACACCACATGATTTCGAAATTTATAGTAGTGGGTTGCGATGACAGTGGCAATTGGAAGTACTACACAGCAGGCTGCATGCAAGTAGCAAGTGGTGGACACTGATTGGTGCAGAGGCCATCACCTGATCATGTGCATTACCTACAAAATCCATGTTGCAATCTATTCAAAGCAGTTCAATCCATGTAGTGGAGAGAGAGAGAGAAAGAACAACAAACAAACACCCATCCAGTAAATATAAAGTTGTTCAACAACTGAATCTACAGACATCCCAAGTTAACCAGGGGGACACAGTGAACTGTATCCAGAAGAGACGACAATCCTACAACAGGCATGTAAAGCATATATGCATGTAATTGAATGTAGTACATGGTCTATAATAATGGGATAGATGATGTGGAATGATTTATATGTGCGATCAGGTGTTGTTGTTGTAATTATGTCATGCTGAACAACTGCTATGGACAATAGTATCTGTCACTGTGGGCAGTGTGCCATACCTGTCAGCTGTCTAGATCAGCACTGAATGATAAGATGTAAGGCATTGTAGTGTGTGTTGTGTACTGCAAGACATATATATTAGTGTCGCCAATAGCTGGTGGTGGAAGTAATGTCGTTATGATGGACACATGAGCTGTAGAGCCCACCACTTGCAGGACAGTCATGTTAATGTGTAATGTAGCATGCACAAACACCATAGGTGTGTAATAGGCTTACCTGCAATATCTCCCTCTCTCTCTCTCTCTCTCTCTCTCTATATATATATATATATATATATATATATATATATATATATATTTATTTATATACCCTCTAATGTTAGGCTGTGTCCACATCTGACACCTGTCTGTGTTGTAGCATGGCAAAACAGTGGCAGCTGTGCAGGAAGGAGAGTTATAGAGTGTGGACCTGAGGTTTGAATGCATCATATATATATATATATATATATATATATATATATATATATATATATATATATATATATATATAGATATATATACAGATATACAGACACACACACACACACACACACACACACACACACACACACACACACACACACACATATATATATATAGATATATATATATATACAACTCATAATATATATCTACACACACACACACACACACACACACATATATATATATACAATTCATAATATATATCTACAGACACACACACACACACACACACACACACACACACATATATATATATATATATATATATATATATATATATACATATACACAACTCATAATATATATCTACACACACACACACACACACACACACACACACACACACACACACACACACACACACACACACACATATATGTGTGAATATTTATATATACATATATATATATATATATATATATATATGTGTGTGTGTGTGTGTGTGTGTGTATGTCTACATGTACACAAACACACACACATATTTATATGAATACATGTCCCCTACTGTTGAATGACAGTGCTGCACAATATATGTGAGAGAACATCACATCTCACACTTATCAATACACACACACACACACACACACATATATATATATATATATATATATATATATATATATATATAACAGTAAGTGGGTGCAAAATGGACAGTCATGTCAGGTGTGAACTCCATGTTGCGAACACATTGCCCTTGTTTGTGATGGTGGGGTTGGTATTTTGGGGAAGGATAGTAGGTATATTTGGGGAGGTAGGTTGGGTTGGAAGCCATACAAGACAGCATACAGGGGCGGTATATGACACATGTGATGGGTAAACATCTTTGATGGGGAGTGTTGTCTGCGATGTGAAAGCCCATGAGCCCCCATATGGAAACAGTGGGACCAAGTCCCCACCCATGGGCAGTCACAGCAGCATCTTCATGGCCCTGAAGGTGCCTGGGCTGAGGGCTGAGCAGGAGGAGCATGCGGACCCTGTGATTGTGTACTGAGGGCCTCATGGTGCTGTAATACATCCCCCAAGTCTCTGTGGAGCTCCCTATGCACCAGACCCTGGACCTGTTTTCCGGTGACAGGATCCTATCTGTGTGTGCTTCTGGTTGGGCCAACACCTTCCTCTGAAGTTGTTCCACCTGAAGGTAGTGCAGGACCAGTAGATGATGAAGTCCCAGGGTGGGTCTCAGATGTGATGTGGCCTGGTAACATGGCCAGATGAGGTGGAAGAGGTGGTTCTGCTGGCAACTGTTTTCCCAAACATGATATTGTGTCACTGTTATAGAACATATGTTGGTAGTAATAGTCCACACATTCTGGGATTATGTCTAACAACATGCATAGATATCCCCATTAACACAAAACAAAAGATGTGCAGCAGTCACATAGCAATCAGAACACATGCATATATGGAACCATAGTGGCTCTTACAATGGCATGCAGGTGACATTGTTCATAACAGGCCACCAATGATAGTGTTTCAACATGGAACATGGCTACAAACACATTGCACAAATGGTTGTGCAATACAATATATATCCCAACAGTAGGTCTTCTGTAGACATAACCATTGAGTTGTGTGATCAAATTGTTGTTGCAGATATGGTGGGAGGGAGACAGAGATGTGTATTAACAACTATGATATCCTTGCAGTATGAGGTCCTCAGACCTGTTTCCCTCTTTATGTCTTTCAGGCAAAATGTCCAGGGAGAGACTTCCAATATACACAGTGGAGGAGAATAATGTCATCATCACATACCTGGTGCAGCACTACACACCCTGTTTGGGTGTACAGCCCATGATCTGCAGGAGAGGACCACCCTGTGGAATGATCTTGTCCACAGGGTAAGCGATGATGGCCTGCATAACTGCAGTTATGAGCAGGTCCGACATCGATGCACTGATCTTCTCCACCATGCCCGTCAGCATGCTGCTGCAGTTAGGGGGGACCAGCTTGCAACAGTGGGGGTGTCATGTCATCCAGCCCTCCCAACACATGTTGAGGAGCTCCTCACCAGCCTCTGAGCACCTTCCTGCCTGCAAACACAAGATCTGGTGGAGATCATAGTGCAGGTGGGTGCTACCAACACAGTGGCTGAGGAGCATGCATGCAAGGCCACAGGGAACATCAGCAGACCACTGTTGCATATCCATCTGCATTTGTAGAGTTTAATCATGCATATGTGAGATGAAATATATATTGTCTGTTGCTGCGTTGTAGTAATAAACAGATGTGCATAATCTCTAGTATTGTGGGTTTGTAATGTTGATGTACTGTAGGACTGAACCCACCCTGTACCAATGCCACAGGTGTGGCTATTGACATCACATCTCTCATACAGTTATGTAGGTCCCTCTTGTATACCTCTGGGGCAGCAGTCTGTAGCTGGTGAGTATGGTGTTTGTTTAGGTTTTCCAATACACTGGTCATGTTATGGCCATGGTATATTCCATGCACACATTTAACACACCTACCCATAATGCATGCTGTACATGTTCATGTATTGTGGCTGTTAACTGCACTGCATCACAGTGGTCACCATGGTGATGTATCTAAAGGGTATGTAGAAGTCCTGCAATATAACTAACAACCTGCCATTGCAAGATGCATGCACATATATGAACAAAATTGTGGGACAAATGGCCTACAGTAGGGACATGTGTGAAACATAACCCTTATACAGTGCTACAACAGTGTATATACCACTATTACAATGGCAACTGTTACAGATCTACACTATGGCATATCACAATACTGCATTCCACAACCCTTACAACCTGCAATGTGGTTCTAACATGAGCAATGAATGTGTAATATGGAATCCTATGTTAGGACAGCAAATATGGGGAATACATACTTTCACAAGCACTGGAAGCATATGTGTGCATACACTCCAAATAGCATATTGTGGAAGCAGCTTTTGAGGTACTGACAGCATGCATTCTTCATGAGTTTGGATCTTCCTGCAAGTAAACGTCCTCAATGTCACACCAAAAAATGGTCTGCTGTCCAAGATGTTTGGCCATCAAAGGTGCCCACTTACCTGCAACAGAGGCAGCCATGGCTTGCACACATCTTACAAGCCATGGAATGGATCTCATACCCAACAGGTAGCACTCAGGAATCGGACATGTAGCCTTACCTCACCATTGCATATACCATGGCAAACAGTGCAGACAGTCATGTATGTGACAAGGATGTAAGGGACAGGATTAAAGTAGAAAATAAACAGATGGCCATCCATGACAGATGATGACTCATGTTGCAAACTGGTCATGCAGACTGTCTAGTAACATGCCACAACACTAAGGGAGATGCAGGAATGTCTAGCAAGTACTGGTTGTGCAGTACCTGTGTTGGCAATTGCCTGGACTTTGCATAAGCATGTCCCATGGGTTAGGGTAACCAGATGGGACAGTTGTACCACAGGAAACATCAGCCAGGCCTCTCTACAGGTAGTGTATGCATAACAGCAAATGTCCCCAAAAGGCATGCATTGCAATGTGTACTGGTGTACCAAAACCATGCTGGAAACCTACAGACAGTATCAGTTAGGATACATGCGCTGCACAACCAACACCTCACCCCACCTCAGGCCCGTCATCCCCATCTGTACCTTGCCGGTGCCAGTGTGCACCTGTATGTTTGCCATTCATTAGCAGGGACTAGGCTGGTACACATGGTTTTCAGTTTTTGGGACACTGAAAAATGACACAAATGTGTGGGCCATAGTTGTCAAGCATCTGCAAAAAGGTTGAGGGTGGAGAGGGGTTGTCATTCTGAAACACAATAGTGCACTGAAGTAGAGATCCAAAGCTTGCTAAGAATGGCTGAATCTGCACATAGTCTAGGCCATGAATTGTGGCAGACATAACCCTGACTCCACAGCAATAGTGATGGCACTGTGTGACCTCCAAGGGCTGTGCACATGAGTTGAACTTGCAATCATACAGAGTTGGGGGACATTTGTAGGGCAGAGTGACCAAATACTGGCAAATGCAGATGGTCCATGCTAGTATACCTCTTCCAGGAATAGGGACTGCTGCAGTACATATAACAGTAGGTGCAATAAACCATCATGATAAGGGTGTGCACACGTATGCACCTGTATGCAATCAGCATCTGCACAATTAACATATTTGTTTGACACTGCATTTGATTGCACAGGTCATATGTCACATATCAGGTTCAGATAATGTTAACATATGCAGTAATGGGGCCCCATTGCATACAAGGGAAGAAGGTGCCATATCAATAAAGGTGGTATGTACACTCCCCATAGCCATGGTAAGGTTTGAATGTTGTCAGTGTAATTGCATTTTATTGGTCATACATGGACCACTGCTGACGAGATCTGTAAATCAGACATCAGACATTCACAAATGACATCTGTCCACATATCATCTCAGGTATGTGTCGGACATACACATAGGGGCTGTGAGCAGCAGAGCAAACATAACTGACACACGTATACACATTCAGCAGTGGTGTGCACATCTATGAGGTATGGTGCACAGTACATGCCAGGGTGCCGAACAGGTGCACAGCAATACTGTGTAAATGGGTGTAGTGTGTTCCAGGGGAAGGGGCATCACCTACTAACACAACCCATGCATCACAGAGATGTATAATGTTGCTAGCAGGGATTGACTATAGCTGCACTGCATGCTGTTGAGTGCCATATGTCATGCATGTTGACAGATGGGTAATGAGAGTTCTGTGTGTAATATATTTGTCCAACCTCACCTGTAAGTGTGTGTGTGGGGGGGGTTGGTGGGTTAATTTGCCTGTAAGTGCTATCTGGTGGAGTGGAGGGGGGTTTATGCATGTAGAATGTGTGTGTGTATGCATGTGTGTGTTTGTGTGTGTGCCCATGTATGCACATATGTGAGTGTGGGGTTGTTCATACCTCTCAACTTCCTTTAGAAATTGTGCAGTACGTACATGGACAGATACATTAGACACCAGGAATACTTTATTGACCTGTAATCTCAGCTGATAGTATAATAAAGTCTGCAGCATGAAAGATGCACTGGGAGGGAAAACTAGACATCAGGGATTCTGTTTTAATAGCAATCAGCAGAAAGGTGAAAGAATATCCATATATGCAGCACTAAAGATGCATTGGAGAATTACTAGACAACACCAGAGAGTGTTTCCACATATTACTGTAGTCCACATAAAAAGTTAATAGAGAAACAGATCTTGCATCTACTGAAAAATAGTTAAGTATGACTCTCCTGTGCGGGACATTATTGAGTGACTGTAGTAGCCCATAACATATGGGGGCCATTCTCAAGACATCTGGACAAAACCAGGGTGAACAGTGGATGACATCAGGGAGTCTTTGAAAAAATGACTCCAATCAAGTTAAAGAGTTAATGGAGTAACAGATCATGTTTTGTGATCACTTTTCTGAACAATTAGAAGAATGATACATTAATGATTGGTATTATTGTCTGTTATTATTCAAGACTGATGCAGGATGGGGAAATTAAGAGACAAAACTAGGGACATTCTGTAAAGTCAGGGCAGGTAAGTAGTATGGTGAAATTTCAGGGTGTGTGTTTGTGTGTGTGTGTGTGTGTGTGTCTGTGTGTGTGTGTGTGTGTGTGTGTGTGTGTGTGTGCGTGTGCGTGCGTGTGTGTGTGTGTGTGCGTGTGTGTGTGTGTGTGTGTGTGCAGACGTGTGTGTGTGTGTGTGTGTGTGTGTGTGTGTGTGTGTGTGTGTGTGTGTGTGTGTGTGTACTGTTATACAATGGTGTACAGGTCTTAAAGTGCATTTCTTATTTTCCCCTCACAAGTGGCGAGGTGGGTCAGGGTCCCTCCTACAGGCAATCTGATGTTGGTGTCCATACAGATACTGAAAATGATGATAGGTGTGTTGAGGCACAGGTGGGGTTATCAGGGGCTGAAGCTGTGCAATCATTTGAAATCCCACTATTATCCACCCCATCCCTACACACAGTCACAATGCCTATACATACCCCATCACCAGTGGCCATAGCTGAGGGACAGTTGGTGGTTGGTGGCATTAGACAGGACAGTGTGGTATCTATGGCATATGTGTCTGGACACAGCAGCCATAGCCGAATGTCCGGCAGGATACCACATAGGCAGATGTACAGGGATGCTTGTTGGAGGGCTGCTGGTCATCGTGCCCCTGGCAGAAGTGCCACATCTGGTACCACAAGACGCATGTTTGAGGCTTTCATGGAGGTGCAGGCACATATGGAAAGGTGCACCAGACAGGCTCTGAGGCTGCAGTGGGCTACTCATTCAGCTGTTACTGACAATATCCATGATCTTGCAGGTGCAATCCGTTATTTTTCAGAGGTGATGGATAGATGGTCGGTTGAGATGGTGGGAATCCTCGACTGTGGAATGTCTGTGCTCGCACATATGGTGGGAGTGGTGCAACAGCCACGTGAAAGTGGGCCAGCTACACCAACAACTGGAGGTCAACATGGATATGCCAGAACACAGAGTAGGACATGTATATTCTGAAAATGGAAGTAGATTCCATCACACACACACACACACTCTTACTTGGCAACACTGGGACTAGAACCCCTACCTAGCTATGTAGTGCTACTGATATGTGTGTGGCCTTAATTGCACATGCCACACAGCTTTTAGGATGAGCTGTGTCCCAGGTTACTTGTTAAGTGAAGAACATCACCAGGCCTTGCACAGTATGGTAATGGGGGATGTACTGGTTGTTTATGAACAATACATAGTGTAACATACTATCATATACACATTGACAAACACATAACAATCATACACACATCTGAGAGACCTGGGCTTATCAGTTCTAACTACCTTGTCAGTGTGTCCATTTTGTTACAGATAAGTTAAACACAGCACATGCATAACTGGGCTGGATAGTGTTATCAGTTACCTGTATGGTTGATGGTGGCAGTGGTTCCCATACAGTGGAACATGGGACATGTACTGGGGGTACCATGGTGCAAAGACAGTATACCCAGCACCCACACCCCACAGTGGATATCGTATGCACTAAAACCCATGATAACACTCGGACATACCCACCATCACACATTGACCAGGACTGCAATACAACCCTTTGTCTATCCCAAGAGTGCTACTACAGGGATATCCATCTAATGCACATGCCACAGGGATAGTAGGGTGATGCATTGTCATGGCTCTCCTACAGTCAGCAACATCACTATCTCTAATACTGTGTGGCAAGGCGTATAGTATGTGAGGGGAATGTGGCCTCAGAAAGCTGTATCCTACAAATATACACACATGCACACATACACACACTTGCCAAAACTCAGAGGGTATCCCATGCCTATCAACCCATTTGTGCAACAGTGTTATGTTTGTACTGCAAGCCCCATGTAGCCCTTAGGGAGAAGAGTGTAACAAGGTTCATGTAATGTCTGGTATAGCAGCAGCCACATCTAACTATGGCAATGGGGGATGCGGTTGGTGTGAAGGGCCTCAGGGTGTTCTCAGCTACAGGTCTACAAACACACATTGTACAGTACCACAGATATCATCATAGTACAGTACCACAGATATCACAGTAATGATCCTGTGGAGTACAGCAGAGATATGACTAATAAATGTGGACAGTCTGACACACTCTGGTCAGGCCAGAGGTATACACAGAACCCCTTAGTGCAAGATGTGTGGCCCAACCCTGACAAAGTGGATGTTAACAGCCATGTAAATGGGTATATCACGTAAATACTGGAATAGATATGCTCACACAGTTTATGCATTCACACAGTCCTGTCTGTCCTGACACATAATAACTAGATGAGCAGAGGTCACAAGCCCACATACTACCCACTAGTTAGTGACATACATCTGTCCAGCATCCCACTGCTTTGTCAGAAATACACAGCAGTTATGGTGGCCCAGCAGCAGTACATCTGACAAATATCTGGACATAACATCACACTGGGTAAGTACACTGAGCTGCTAGGCATATCACAGAGCACTGTGCAAACTACAGGCACACTGCCACAACACTGACCGACATTTCTTATAGGGGAATACACATGTACCTGCAAATATGGCAGGCTCTACAGGCATGTAACAGCATGGCGTAACAGACACCTGTGTGAAAGCGAATGCCCACAACCAATCTGAACACAGCCATAGCCACATATGGTAAGCGTGCTTAAGATTACAGTATATAGACTGTCTGATCAACACCATGCTCATATGTGGCAGTCACACACTAACCCTACATATACTGGGCCAATACACAGTGTATTCCAGTGCCTGACTGTGGTATGAGACATGTGTGGGTTTGGCCCTACAAACATGTAAGCTGATAGTGTACCATACACTGGAGCAGCATGCAACATCAGATAGAACAGGACCAAGAACAATGACATCTACCACTCTCTGTACACAGACTAAGGTACATATTCGCAATACACACTCTGTCGACAATCACCATAAGAACACAGACCTCATTACTGTACACACTACAACAGAATGTCCAGATTTTGTCCTTAAATATAAGCCCTACTATACATAACATGTCTAGCAGTCTGATATCTTACTGGCTTGTGTTTATTTTTATTGTAATCTTTAACCTTTGTTATTACTGTGGTTCATTTGGAGCTTTTCTCCCCAGGCCTCTACTGAAAATGGACATATATCCAGTTAGACTAGCCCAGTCAACAAATGTAAAATAAATAAATAAATAAAATAAATAATGGTGTACTGAACATATGCACCTCTTACTGCATGACATGTGTACAAAGGCTGACGAAGTTGTGACTGAAGTCACAAACACAGGGCCAATATTGACATGTTGCTGTGGTAAACTCATACATTTACTGGTGTAACAGGGTTTGTTGTGACATATGTTTTCTGAGGGATATGAAGTCAGTAACTCTCATGGCTGTCATCATGTACTGACTGCAATCCTCAGACTATGGTACTGCATTTCAAAAGATAGGTCATCTGTGAGTAACACAACACATGTAGGACTCCAAACACTGGCCAGTCTGCAGATAGCCCTATAGGTGAGAATTTCCTCAACCACATAACACTGTCATGACAGGTATTAAATCATGTAGACCAACCATATCCACACAAACCCTGTTAAACCAACATTACTTAAAATGTAGAAGAGCAAGACTTACATTTTGTACTCATGTCTGGAACATCCCCTCCTGTTTGTTGGCCTGTCTCCACAGTGTATGTTGCAAGAGGTATATCCCACTACCCTCTGTGATGTTGTTTGCCAAACACTGACATGAAGTCCTGCTTACAGTGAATGAAAAGGGCCATCACCCACATGATGTTCCTAGTTATAGGAGTGTGTTTCCATGCAATTGGCTATGGGAATGTTACCACAGCTGTTCCATATGCAATCAGCTAGTAGTGGACTGCAATTCATGGACAGACCATCAGCTGATCATGAGCATCACTTACAAAACACAAGATGCTGCCTAAGCAATGCAGGTGTACTTTCCACATCCACCAGAGAGGGAGTGAAAGAGATAAAGGGGGTAGGAGAGCAACAGCTAAGCATGTATGTGTCACACACTTACCAGTATGGGGTTTCAAACCCTTACCTGACTATGTATTGCTATTACATTTTTATGCAGTTATTACGTGCCACAGAGCTTACATGTTGGAGAGCTGTCTAAGGGTATATTTGAAAGTGAGTGACATCAGCAACATGATAAAGGAGAGATAAGGTAGGTGTAGTACATGTTCCCACCCACAAAAGCAGGTGTCAAGTACGACACAGCCATAGTCTCTCAGGGACTCAAACATATTATCACAGTTGGCATGGTCAGGATTAGAATTCCTAACTAACTAGTTTGCTACACTACAGTATTACACAGGTATCACATCCACCACAGAGGTTATCAGGCTGATATATGGGCAAAGGGTATGTCAAGGTGACTGACATCTAAAGGCATGCTTCAGTAGGGCAATGGGAAGTGTAGTGAGTGTGAATGGCTTCCAAATCATTAATCTCCGCACACACACACACACAGACACGGGTTTGCCAGTACTGACATGCATGGGTTCATTGCTTCACAGGTGTGTAATGGTTGCCTGCGCCAGAAGGCTGTACAAGACTAGGCAAATAGTATACCTTGGCGTCAGGCCACATGACAATGGTCTGTAGTGTGGCTCAGGGATGTAGTCCCTGGATTGGCCCGCACAGGTGGGTATTGTATTCACCATCCACTCATCGGGGTTACTATTGTGGGTGGCCAGTGCTGCACAATGCTTGCCATGTATGTGTTGTATATTCCATAACATGGACATCGTCTTGGATGTACTGTGACATGTGGAAGTATACCTGGGGTGTCTGGGGCATGTTATGTGGACAGATTGTTATAATCTGATGTGGCATTCCTGACCTCATGTGGTGAAAACTGGCACTGGAACTCAGGTTGATCCTGCACCTACATTGACAGCATGATACAGGTATTCACTGGTGTTAGTGGCATCTGTTTATACAGGGCATGTGTATAAGGCATGATATTTCCTTTGTGGGTTACATTTGCTGACTCTAAAGTTGTTGCAGGCATCCAGTGGGGAACATCACAAATGACCACCGTAAGCAATTATTGGCCTATTGTAGGGATGGAACAGGGTGCCATGTCCTCTGTAGTCCACTGCAATCACACCATGGTTACTATCTGTGGGCAATATGCAGGGAACTACCAACATAGTGGCTGTTGCCTAGCCAAGTGTGTTTGCATATGAAAAATGGGTGGAGAGTGTTCTCTGGGTAATACAAGGGTTGCCTATATTGTTCCCCAATCCATAATGTCACATGTAGGGGTATGGATTGTCTACACCAGCCTCTCTGCAGTTTGAGATCTGTTGTCTTTGTAAGGTGGACATTGTGACATACAATAGGTCCTCCATATAAGAAATTTGCAAAACCCACCCCAAAATGAGTTCTGTTATTGCACAATCATACCTACCTTCACACAGGATACTGATGACACACACAAATTTGACAGGGCTGAGATTCAAACCACTACCTAGGTAGGCATTGCTATTACAGTGTACTGCATTTATCGCACTCCTACAAAACTAGTACATCACACAGTAGCATTACACAGTTATATCACACACCATGGAGTTTATAGGGCTACTTTTTCCCCAAAGGTGTATTTCAAGGTGAATGACATCAGCAGGCTTGCCAAAGTAGGGCAATGGAAAATGTAGTGACTGTAAATGACCACAAAAGCATCGATCCCTACACACCCACACAGAGTCTCACAGTTGCCATGTTTGGGATTAAAACTCCTACCTATCTAATACAGCACACTACAGTATTATGCAGTTATAGCACGCGCCACAGAGCTTACAGGGCTACTCTTTCCACAAAGGTGTATTTCAAGGTGAATGACATCAGCATGCTTGCCAAAGTTGGGCAATGGAAAGTGTAGTGACTGTGAATGGCCACAAAAGCATAGATCCCTAGACAGACAGGCAAACACATGCAGAGTTTTACAATTGCCATGTCTGGGATTAGAATTCTTGCCTAACTAATACATCACACTATAGCATTACGCAATTATAGCACATGCCACTGAGCTTATAGGGGTACTCCATCCCCAAAGCTGTATTTCAAGGTGAATGATATCAGCAGGCTTGCCAAAGTAGGGCAATGGAAAGAGTAGTGACTGTGAATCACCACAAAAGCATTGATCCCTACACACATGCACAACCAAACACACACACACACACACACACACACACACACACACACACACACACACACACACACATACACACACACACACACACACACACACACACACACAGAGTCTCACAGTTGCCATGTCGGGGATTAGAACTCCTACCTAACTAGTACATCAGGTTACAGCATTATGCAGTTATAGCACGTGCCACGAAGCTTATATGGTTACATCTTCCCCAAAGGTGTATTTCAAGGTGAATGACATCAGCAGGCTTGTCAAAGTTGGGCATGGAAAGTGTAGTGACTGTGAATGGCCACAAAAGCATTGATCTCTACACATACAGACAAACACACAGAGTCTTACAGTTGCCATGTCTGATATTAGCACTCCTACCTAACTAGTACATCACACAATAGCATTATGCAGTTATAGCATGCACCACAGAGGTTATAGGGATATTCCTTCCACAAAAGTGTATTTCAAGGTGAATTACATCAGCAGGCTTGCCAAAGTAGGGAAATGGAAGGTGTAGTGACTGTGAATGACCACAAAAGCATTGATGCTTACACACACACACACACACATACACACACACATACACACACACACACATACACACACACACACACACACACACACACACACACACACACACACACACACACACACACACACACACACAGTCTCTATTTCTTGGATTAAAACTCCTACCTAGCTAGTACATTACACTATATCATTACACAGTTATAGCACGTGCCATGGAGCTTATAGGGCTAGTTTTTCCCCAAAGGTGTATTTCAAGGTGAATGACATCAGCAGGGTTGCCAAAATAGGGCAATGGAAAATGTACTGACTGTGAATGGCTGCAAAGGCACTGACCCCTACACACTCACACAGAGTCTCACAGTTGTCATGTTTGGGATTAAAACTCCTACCAAACTAATAAATCACACTACAGCATTATACAGTTATAGCACATGCCATGGAGCTTAGAGGGCTACTCCTTCCCCAAATATGTATTTCAAGGTGAATGACATCAGCAGGCTTGCCAAAGTTGGGCAATGGAAAGTGTAGTGACTGCGAATGGCCACAAAAGCATTGATCCTTTCACAGACAGACAAACACACACAGAGGCTCACAGTTGCCATGTCTGTGATTAGAATTCCTACCTAACTAATACATCACACTATAGCATTACACAATTATAGCATGTGCCACAGAGCTTATAGGGGTACTCCATCCCCAAAGCTGTATTTCAAGGTGAATGACATCAGCAAGCTTGCCAAAGTAGGGCAATGGAAAGTGTAGTGACTGTGAATGGCCACAAAAGCATTGATCCCAACACACACACACACACACACACACACACACACACACACACACACACACACACACACACACACACACACACACACACACACACACACACACACATTCTCCATGTCTGGGATTAGAACTCCTTCCTAGTACATCACATTATAGCATTAGGCAGTTATTGCATGCACCAAGGAGCTTATAGAGCTATGCCTTCCCCAAAGGTGTATTTCAAGGTGAATGACATCAGCAGGCTTGCCAAAGTAGGGCAATGGAAAGTGTAGTGACTGTGAATGACCACAAAAGCATTGATCCCTACACACATGCACAAACAAACACACACACAGTGTCTCACAGTTGCCATGTCTAGGATTAGAACCCCTATCTAACTAGGAGAACACACTACAGCATTACACAGTTATAGCATGCACCACAGAGCTTACAGGGCTACTCTTTCCCCAAAGGTGTATTTTAAGGTGAATGACATCAGCAGAATTCCCGAAGTAGGGCAATGGAAAGTCTAGTTACTGTGAATGGCCTCAAAAAACATTGATCCTTTCTTAGACAAACAAACACACAAAGTTTCACAGTTGCTATGTCTGGGATTAGAACTCCTACCTAACTAGTGCATTACACTACAGTATTATGTAGTTATAGCACACGCCACAGAGCTTATAGGGCTATTCCTTCCCCAAATGTGTATTTCAAGGTGAATGACATCACCAGGCTTGCCAAAGTAAGGCACTGGAAAGTGTAGTGACTGTGAATGGCCACAAATGCATTGATTCCTACACACACATATACATACACACACACACACACACACACACAGACACACACACACACACACACACACACACACACACACACACACACACACACACACACACACACACACACACACACAGCGAAACACACACAGTTTCACAATTGCCATTTTTGGGATTAGAACTCCTACGTAGCTAGTACATCACACTATAGCATTATCCAGTTATAGCATGCACCACAGAGCTTATAGGGTTATTCTTTCCCCAAAGGTGTATTTCAAGGTGAATGACATCAGCAGGCTTGCCAAAGTAGAACAATGGAAAGAGTAGTGACTGTGAATGGCCACAAAAGCATCAATCCCTACACCCACACACAACCAAACACATAGTCATCATGTCTGGGATTAGAATTCCTATCGAACAAATACATCACACTATAGCTTTACACAGTTATAGCGTGCACCATGGAGGTCATAGGTGCATTCCTTCCCCAAAGGTGTATTTCAAAGTGAATGACATCAGCAGGCTTGCCAAAGTAGGGCAATGGGGAGTGCAGTAAGTGTGAATGGGCCATAAACCATTCATCTGGAAGCACACACACCACACTAAGTCACACGCAAGTTTACATTTAACAGGATCATGTATACAACTACTAGATGAATAATGACTTGTACAGTCATGTTACACAGTTATCACAAGCACCACAGACACAACAGTGCTGAGGGATACGAGAAGCAAATGTCTACAGTGATTGGCATTTGCACATCATGTGGTTTTAGCCAAATGGATGTGTGCTGGGGGGATAGGCCTCATGATGGAAAGATCTTTGTCACTGTCTGTCACTCTCTTCCACACATCTATGTATGTGTAAGTTTGGCCTATTATAGTGTGTTGTCCTTGGATATATGTGTGTATTCCTATCTGATGTATGTGCAAAGCATGACTGGTGTGCAGTGTGGAATGTGTGGCCAAACATCTGCAACTGTCAGATATGTATAGTCCACTGTTATGGGCTTTGTTTCTCCAACTGTGGGAGCATGCCTAGTATGACCTTCTGCATTGAATGTGTGAATCCATTCCAGGTAGGTTGTACACCAGTGCAGGCTTTTGTGTTCTACACCTACAGCTAGCAGCCTGTTTCTGCAGTATATCTGTATATTGGTTGACAATATGGGTTCACAATGGACAAAGGGTAGTGGGATACTGTAACTAATTGTGTCTGCGCTGCTTCTGCTACATGGTTTTGGTGTCGGCAGAGATATTCAGACATATGTACTGTTTTACACTGTGATGTTTTATGCCATCAACTACTGACAGGTATATATATTTGCTTACAGTATTTTCCTGGGGAACACAAGATGAATGAAGCTGTGTCCAGTATTGTGGTCTGCAGCCTACATATTCTTGCACAATCATGCCATTCTGGAGGGGGAGCTGCAGACACTAGCTGATGGGTCTGTGTAAATGGTTCAGCACCTTGGTACTGTGGTGGCTGAGGATCCCATGCTTGTACATCCAGCAACTTGACAGTATGTCCATATCCTGCTGTGGCCATACCTCACAGCTATACAGATTGACACAGGTTACCCAGAGGCAGGGCTCCTATTTCTGGTCATTACCCCTTCACATTGTGGTTTACAAGTAGGTTTATAGCCACCCATTCCTGTGTTTGTAGGCAGGGATAATATGTGCACACATCTGAGTTTCAGACTTCCATAGCATCCATGCTTCTACCCTGTCTCTGTTATTCTATCCTCTTCTGAACATTATGCAAACATTATCTGATAAGTATCCCTATAGTTCTGACTTCATCCCAGCAATATTTAGGGGTTGGTCCACAGTTCATGAAGTAGGACATTGCGGATATGTTACTGGGATTTGTCAACATGGCCTTACATTTGTGTTCTGTGGACTGTGTTATGTTGTTATTTGGGAGTCCATGAAATATACATTGGCAGTACGTGTGAGACACAGACCTTTTACAGAGGACTGTAGGGAATTTGGTAGTGATGCAGTCCATCTGTAGCAGGCCGGTGCATTGTGTCACTCCTACAGTCCCAGGATGCAAGCCACTATATTCCCCTGGGTGACAGGTTAGGTGTGCAAGGTGTTAATGTCAATAGTTTCTGTCCTTATTAATCCATTGGTGTGGATGTTGGCATGGTGCTGCTTACAGCTAGGGATACACCTGCATGGGACACCTCTTCAGCATGCTGCATTCTGTGGCTATTCCCATACAGAGGTGGGGGTCATATTGTACTCATTCCCCAAATCAGGGATAAGATCTGTGAGGTACCTGTGGATGATGGTGGGATGAGCTGGGTGCATGTGTGATATGGAAGCTATTTGCAGCTGACTCACAGATTATGTGGGGCATTCCACTTATGCTGGCTTGTGCAGGGAGATCAGCAGTTTCTAAGTACTTCATACCTGTGCCTTTTGTAGTCTGACATTGTTTGGAAAGAAGACATCAGTATCCCATACTACACAGCCAACTAATGTGCTGCTAACCTGTATGTACAATTCCAAAGGTGTGTTCATTTGACAGTAACATTCTATACACTCTCCGTCTAGGGTACTTCCACCTGTGCACTGTTTGTATGTCTGGGCCCACATTCATGCCATGTCCATCTTTCAAATGGTGACAGATATTACATCCAAAGAATTAGTATGGATTACTGCTGGAATGTGTCTTGCTGGCATGCACTGTGTTTGGCACTGCAGTTGTGAGAACTTGGCCCTGTCATCAACAGTACTGGCCAATGGCCACCAGGACACAACCCTCCATGCCTACATGCTGACCACTTTCACACAATATACAACACACACCAACCTAACACACAGAGCCCTGAATATTGTTCACATACTACAATCTATCTTGCTACTTTGGCCAGCTCAGGTAATCTGTGCTCCACTGTTATTATACCTACACATACATGTTACTACATTTCCACATAGGATTGTTGGGGGGGGGCACACCTGACAACTGTAAATATTTACTATGACTGTACTGGTATTTCAGGTACTCCATTGCATTCTGTATTCTGACCTATCATGCAGACTAGAGGCATACCAGTATACTACAGTTCTAAGGTTTTATTGACCTACATTTCAGTTTCAGACTTCTTACCCTTCAGAACTAACATCCCACTGCCTGACCTGTTGTAGTCTGTCTGTGTAGGTCTGGAGGGGGGCTGTTATCCTTAGCCATCAATCAGAGGCCTTAGCACAGCATTTCTTTGTGTTTGTCTACACCTGTTCAGCTGGCTGAGACTGTTGTTCAATATGTGAGCCTCACTGACATGCATATGGGTGTCCTATGGACAAAAATTTGGCCCACCACATGTCCTGCAGTAGGTTTTGTCACCTTGTCTAGTACGGCCTGCTATGTTGACACTAGTATTTGTTAAGGATTTCATGCTGCGGATATAGGTGTCTACTTTCTGCTGACATCCCATTCAACCACCCGATTCCCTAACATGCTCACATCCATACCATAGATACAGATAGCAGAACATACTACTACATTCAGCAATTGATAGTGATTGTGACTTACCTTGTGGTTGTGCCAGTATTGAGGATGGTGCTGGAGGGCTGACTATGTCAGATGCACATAGTACACTGTTTCTGCTGCAGCTGTTTTCATAGGATCATATTGCGTGGCATGGAACATACAATGACAATTTGGGTACATGTAGCTGGTGAGCACTGCAAGGCTCCAGCGGATATGTCCAGGCACCAGAACCATGACTTGAGCATCCCAAACACATGCTCGATTATGATTCTGGTCTGTGTGTGTGTGTCTCATTATGGAGTTCTTGTTCGGGTATGTGAGCATTTCTGATGGGTGTCATCAGCCACGACTACAGTGCATAACCAGCATCCCCCACTAGGTGGCCATATGGGATTTTTCCAGTTGGTAAATCTCTGGTACAGCTGTGTCATATGCCAGATGTGGGAGCCATCATAGCCTCCAAGGCTGCCAGCACACACATTCATTATAATGCCCTGGGCATTGCACACAACCTGGCAGTTGATGGAGGGGAAGCCATTGCAGTTTATGTAGACTCTACCCCACTCATTGGATGGTGCTTTGATGTGTATGTTCATGCAGTCTATAGCACCCATTACCTCAGGGTATTCTGTTAGTTGGTGGAAAAGACGCATATTTCTGGTCAACGCCTCATGGGTATTGAGGAAATAAATGTGCTCACCGGCATGTGCCAACATAGCATCCAGGAACTGGTGGAGTACTCTGGATGCTGATGCCTGTGAGATCCCCATGATACCCACAGTTGGCCTTTGGAAGGTACCTTTGGCTAGTATTCTTAAGCCTACACATACCTTGGTATCCACCGGGATGGGTTCCCCTTTGTTGGTTCTGTGTGTGAGGGGTGGTCGGCACAGCTCAACAATTTGCTGTAAGAGGTCCCTGTCCACCCTATAGCACTCCACTATCTCCAGCTCATGTAGCCCCTGGTAGGTTACCCTGGGTCTGTACACTCTTCTCCTTCTCCTCACTGTGGGTTGGTCGTCAGCATTCTCATCCTCACTACCCTCAACCTCTTCCACATGTTGATTTATGAGAACGACAGCAGCCCCTATCATTTTGTTGGTTTTGTTAGGTAAAATTTTCTTGTTTGTGTACACTGGTGGTGTAGAGTTTGTGGGAAAAACCAGAGGGAAAGGTGTTTGCTTACTTTATAGTAGTGTGCTGGGATGGGCTGCTGCCTGTGTAATTGGCTGATTCTGATACATTTCACCTGCCAGCTAAGCTAGTTCTCCTTGATTGCCTTCCTACTGCTGTTTTTCCTTCCCATTGCCTTCCTGTTTAAGCCCCAAGGTGCGCCTCACAAACCCAATGCTCACATGTGAGAGGAGCTGTTATTTTCTTATTTAAATTTTTTTTTTGTCTAAACCCCGGTGCGTGGCATGCACACCCATTTAGGCAATGTGAAGTGTGCTTGGCAGCTTCAGACACACCCTCTTCCTTAGCTCTGCTGAGCTAATGGCAAACCTGAGCCACAGAGCTCCAATAAGTTTACAGTATGCCTGACACACCCCTCTATGATGTCAGCTAACTCTTAGGCTTTCACCATGATTTTTCTGCACCTACACAGTTAGGTGCAGGCTAGCCATGAGGGGAAATCTGTGATTCAGTATCATCATCCTCATTTGCATAGAATTGCCTGCTAATACCTAGTTACAAGTCTGACACTGAGCCTTCCCTCTTAGCAACCACTATTCACTGGCCTTGTTGTCTTCTGCCTGCCATTGACTATAATGGCAAAACTGTAATTTTGCAGAAAAAGCTTTTTTCAAGGTTTTAGTTTTATTTTCGGGCTGATCCCATTTGCGCGCCACTGCTGAAATTGGCCAAAAAAATAAAATATTTTTTTTTTATTTTTAAACTGTTTTCTATGCCAATAGCCATATATTTGGTCATTGGCATGCATTCCACATTATATACACCTTTTATTTGGAACTGTTATAGCTCCGTTTTGTAGTTTTCAGAAATGTACTCGATTACTAACTGAGTACATTTCTGGAGGTCACACTAATCCTGCACGGATGGCTGCCAGCTTCCTGGATTGCTAATTCACCTCATTTGTATGGTTTTCACCTGCAAATGTGATAATTAGCATACAGGAGCTGTGTCCATGCAGGAATAGTGCAGGAGAGCTCGTGCACATCCCGAGAGCTTGTTCCTGGATCTCTCGGCAGCCATATTGCCTCCAGCAGCTCCTGCTCTATTCCTGCATGCCGAGCAGAGCTTGTTGAATCCTGGGGCACATCACAAATGAAAGAAATGTCATACAAACTTTTTAGGCAAGATCTTGCAGTTGAGTGTTTGACAGCAATTATCAAGTGTATTTCTTAGCTGACAACAATATAGTGCAGTTTGTAAACTGTACAACATTTTTTTTAGTTTGACAGTATTAGAATAACTTAGAAATAATATATAGTTATTTGAATTATTAATGTGTATTAGTAGGGCTAGGATTTTGAAGTTAAAGGTTAGTTATGTTGGAAGTAAAGGATAGAAGAGATTATGGGGGAATGGAGAATGGATAGGTGGAGTAAGAGAGGTACTTGGCATAACAGAAGGAAGTTGTAATAAGTTGTAACTAAATTAACCTAGGGGAGAGATAAAGAGAACAGAGTAAAGAGTAAAAAGGATGTAGTGGGATCTAGAAAAGAACACAAGACATATGCGAAGAGAAAGAGGTCAACGGTGTTTCCAGCAACAATGGAGACATGCTGACACAGAGAAAACTCATTGGTCGTATAAGTTCTTACATCCCAGATCACAGTGTCAGGCTTAAGGTGACTTCCATTTATGTGACCAAAGACTATATTACATTTATTTGTGCTTGGGGTGAGCTTGTGATTCCAGCAACAATTATAATTGCAATCAAAGTTTTGCATAAGTTCAGATAAGCAATGTGGGTGGGTAGTTCTTCATCTAGGGCTTTAGTGACTGATGATGCAGCTAACACGTCTTAAAGGACATGATATTCCCTTGGCAAAGTCAATAGTCTGCAGACATTGTATGTCCTTAATGATAATTTTTGCAATAATTTGTTCGAAGACTTTGCAGATAAGGCTAGAGATTCTGATGAATCTATAGTCAGTTGCGTCACCCTGTGGTGGAGGATAACTATGCTATTTCTTCTTTTCTTCAGGTACATATTTTGTGGAGAGAGTTTCATTGAATTTCTTTAGGAGAGGTTTGACATGGTGATGCTTTAAGCTAATAGTAAGCAGAGAACTAAGTTTGTCTGACCCCATGGATGTATCACCTGAAGCAATTGCCTGCATACAAGAAGACGGACAGCGGAACCCCGGACAGCGGAACCCCATACAAACCAGTAAATGCCACTGCAAGTTCTACTTGTATCAACAGACTGTGAGCAGTGTAAGTCTAATATAATCTTTTCTTGGTGACACTCCTACTGATTCTTCTGCTGTGCACACTACAAGACCACCACTCCCCATTTTTCCTCACATTTACTGTAACACATTTTCCAAAGCTTTGCGTTTATTTTGTATTCTTATATTTTATTTATCTTGTATATTACATTTCTTTTATATTCTTATATTTTATTCCCCAGTTTATTGTAACAAATTTATACAGTTTCCCAAAGCTTTACATTTATTTTATATTCGACATCCCTGATGCTCTTCTAAATTTGCTTTTGAATTCACACAGATAAACAGACACCTTTACGTCCTGACCTGGGCAAGCTGGTTGATTGTTTTTCTCTTCTCCCAACTTTCTCCAAGTCCTGGTCCATAGCACCCCCCCCCCCTTTTCTTGTTCTCCTAACATAATTCTAGTGTAAGTTTCCTAGCCCTGTCAAATCTGTTTTTCCACAGCTTTCTCCAAGCCCTAGCTCTTAGCCCCTTCTCCCCTTCTCTCTGTCTACTAACATAATCTTATTGTAAGCTTCCCAGCCCTGTCAATCTTGTCTATTCCCTCCCTCTTCCCTTGAGAGTTCACTTATTCCTCCCCTGAGCTGTGGTGCCATCTTTAAATACTAAAAACTTCTGCCAGACCTCACTCTGTTTCTGTCTGTCCCACGGGCATCCCTCAGTAGTGTGCCCAATTGTAAGTACCATTTGTACTTATGTTGGTACTTACATGTTGGATAAAAAAACTGATGTAGAAAGGCACCATCTCTTGACTTAGCTTTTCTGCCCTTGCTTCATAGGAATCCATAGTAGTGTACTCTCTTGTACAATATTCCATTCTTTTTTAATTAGTACTCTACTGAGTCATAATTTACTGCATATCCCTTTCTAAAACCCCTGGCATAACTACATTATTTTCCTACTTCTCAGTGAACTGCAGCTCCCCATTGGTGCATAAATAATAAAAACAAACATAAAGGTAACATTCAAACTAAAACAATAGGCTGCCCTATTTCTGTAGTTGTTAACCTTCTCACTGATTGTTTTCTGTTTGGTGACTGCTGCTCTCATTCATGCTGCATCCTGGCAACAAAGAAACCCCTGCCCAGACCCCAGCCTCTCCAGACTTGAAGCAGCCAGCCAGTTCAACTCATTCTTCATAGACTGCATAGCTAAACTATCAGCCTCCTTCCTGCCCTCCTCCTCCACCACCACCCCCTCCTGCCCCTACCACCACCCCAATCATCAACCTTCCTCCACATCCTTCTGCCTCAAGCCCATCCCCACAAGCACTATAAAAAGACTTCTCCTCAAACTCAAACCCTGTCACAATGCACCCGACAACCTTCCACCCACCTTCCTCAATCAAGCTGCAGACAGCATTGCCTATCCCATCTCTATTTTTATAAATAGATCCATACAAGAATCATACATCCCTTCTATCTGGCACCATGCTTACATCATCCCCCTCCACAAAGGTGGCAAAAATACTGATACCACCAACTTCAGGCCTATTGCCATCCTTTTCCCTCATTCTAAAATACTAGAGAAAACAATACAAGCACAACTCATAGCACACCTAACACTAAACAATCTCCTGTCCCCTACCCAACATGGTTTCCTCCCGAGCCACTGCACCATGACTGCCCTTCTTTCCTTTCTTGAAACCATAAACCTCGAACGAGACTTAGACAAGTTCATATCCACACTATTCCTAGCTCTGACAAAGACGTTTGACACCATCTCACACACCCTACTTATAGCTCAACTCTCCACCCTTCACCTCTCTCCCACCACCATCGCCTGGTTTTCCACTTGTCCAACCACCAACAAGCTGTCCAATGAAAAACTTCAATTTCCCCCTTCCTTTCTACACCCACAGGTGTCCCACAAGGCTCTGTTCTTGGCCCTCTTCTCTTCAACCTATTCATTAACAACTTTCACCAATCCATCCCAGACTCATCTATCTTCCAATATGCAGATGACTCAACAATCATCTGCTCAGCCTTCTCCCCCTCCGAGCTCCTAGCAAAAACCCAACTAGCCTTCTCCAAAACAGAAACCTTGATGCAGTCTAGCCATCTGGCACTAAATGCAAATAAAACCAAACTAATGTTTTTTTCCCCTACCAAAAACTCCATTGACAAATCCACATTCACTATACAGAGCCAAAACAACACCCTCCTTGAAATTGTTCCCAAAACCAAGCTCTTGGCATCATTATTGCTGAAGAACTAAAATTTGACACCCACATCCACTCCACAATCAAGAAAACCCACCAAAAATTAGGTCTCCTCTACAGGCACAACCGCTTCCTAAGCCCCTCTACCTGTTAAACACTTGCATCCACCTTCCTACTCCCCTCCCTTATGTATGGTGCCCCTCTTTTCACCATTCTCCATCTTGACCTTTGGTCCAGACTTGAATCCTGCTACCACAAGATCTCCAAATTTCCAGCCAATTCAAAAAACTCATCCCACCACTGCCACTCCCTCCTCACCCTCAACTGGCTTGAACTACCCAACTACCTCAGTTACCTACAACTCACCATTGCCCACAAGCTCATCTTTAAACTTGGCAACTGCCCAGTTCTCGCTACTTCCTTAAAACCTTACATTCACAACTGCTCACTCAGATCCAAAAAATAAAATCTCCTTCAGGTCCACAAACCTGCAAAACCTCCTGGCCATCTACTGCTATCCTACTCTTTAGCTGAACAGTGGAACTATCTCCCCACACACCTATGCAACCTACCTAACCATACAAATTTCAAATCTCAGCTACTGTCTCATCTTTCTTCCAAATGGGAATGTCCTTGCCACACTCCAACTTTAACCCCCCCCCCCATTCCACCTTGTACTGACTCATTCAACTACCTCTACTATTACTTTATCCCACCCAAAACAATTCCTCCCCTACCAAAAACTAATTTTCTCTCTAATATCTATTGCACTATACTTTCCAATCTCAATTATACTATTAACCTCTCCATGCATATTTTCATAACCTACCAATGGCTAGTAGCTATATATTTTGAAATGTTAAACCTACAATTGAGTTTATAACAAAAATATTCACTTTATGTAAATGTTGAAATTTCTGTATTGAATTATGTCTTTTCATTTTTGCAATATTGTGACAAGCCAATTGCAAATATCATGGAGCTTATCTGTAACTGTTTAATTAGCTGTATGAACTATGTCCTTTTGTAACATGTGAAATGTAACTTGCAATTATTGTGGAGATTTTCTCCCCAGGCCTCCACTAAAAATGTGCTCTTCTTGGCCCAGTGGACTTCCCCAGTCATCAAACTTAAAAATAAAATAAAATAAAATAAATCACTTTTTGTTTTAGAGACAACAGTTGATTATTGCTGATGGCCTTAGCTGATATAGGTGACACTGAGAGTAGAGTGTGTGGCATTAAACTGAGTGGAATTTGTTAATCGAGATATTAGTTACAGATTCTGGTCCAGTATGCATGGTACCATCTAAAATAAGTTTGCTGCATGGTAAAGTATTAGATGAGACTTTATACACTGCTAAAGAAGGCATTATTGCTGCCCTTAGTGTTCAAGGTTATCTTGTAGTCTTAGTCAGTCTTGGTACCTCTTGAAGTATTCTTCATTCGTTACAAATTTGGTTAACTTTTTTTTTTTTTTGCAATGTACCAAGATTTGCATAGGGCTAGATGATAAAAACTGTAAGCTTCTAAACTGTTGATTCTATTATCCTATCAGATTGGACATTTTGTAGTTATTGCTCTGTTTATGATAGAAGAGAATAGCTTTTCTACACAATTATTTAATATATCATAATATTCACTGATTAGGACTGAGATGTTGATATGCAGGGATTCAGAGTGATTGGACCATTTATATTTTAAATTTGCTTCATTTCTTTTATCATATTTTATTAATGGCATATTTGTAGCAATTAATTCTTTATTTCACCTTCATTTCAATTCACAGCCTTTGCTTTACACATTTTCCATTCCTCAATTTAATGTTTATAGTGTGTGCTTCAAAGTTCAGTTCTTCTTCATACATTTAGCAATTTATATTGCCTTTTCTTTTTTCTCCCCTTGGACCTCATTGCTACCAGTACCCGATGTCCATGCTGGGTCTACCAGCAACTCCCCAGATCCCTGGACTTACTCCATATTTTTGCTGGGGCTGGTTGTGGATAATGAGGGTGCGTTGGTGCTCAGCACATCTGTGCTTCCATCCAGGGGGATTTATGTTCATGACCTACCCACTCCATTTTCCCCTCCCCCATGCTCATTAATGACATCTGAGGGTAACTCCCCTCTTTGGACCACACCTCTCCTTAGGGAGAGTATCAACGAGCAGCCTCCAACTTGGGATGCGCTTGCCTCTCTCTTCCCTTCCACTTCATCATTCATCAAGACATAATTGAACCAAGGTCAGCTGGGCAATAGTCAGGGCTTTATCCCTCTATACCATCAGAGCAGCCTTATATTTCCTTTTCTTAATAATGTTCCGCACACTTGGTCAATCTTGGTTCCACACACAATCTGATCTCTTAGTGAATCATACAAGTCATCAAGATCTGTCTGATAAACCTCTACTGACGTCAGAAATCCTAAATGAATATCTCTCAATTATCCATATTTTCACAAAATGTTCAAATTTTTGGTTTGTTCCTCATAAAACTTGTGGTTTTCTCACAAATCAGTGAGGATTGAATTCACTAAACAATGACAGACACGAGTTTCAGACTTAATATCATTCAGAAAATGCAAACCCTTTTAGTCTATCTACTTTCTAAGTTTGTAGGAGTAATATTTAAAATGCATCCTTATTTTTGACCTTTGGCCTCAATTATTTTTGGCTTTGCCCAGATTTGTTGTACTAAGAGGTTGAGAGGTATGCCTTGATGTAATTTGCAAAGCACATACCTTATGAATGGTAAGTTCTTCTCTAGTTCCCAGTGAGATTGACATGAGTCCTAAATCTCTCTTTCACCTTAAGGCTAAATGTATTAAATACTTCACTTCCTCACCTGTGACACACGCACACACACACACACACACACACACACACACACACACACACACACACACACACGCACACACACACACACACACGCGCGCCCATATATATAATTAACAAAGGGTGTGGGGGCTATACTTTTTAGTTTTGATCTAAATCGATCATTCTTTGTTACTTCACCCTTATCTATCTCTATCTATATAGGACAACATCTAGAAAATCACTTTACCTTTAACATGAAGCTTTTTTCATCATCCATATCTTACAGCACAGATGAAGGATGCCGTATTAAGATGGTACAGATCATATTAGAGATGTGGCATTACAACTATTCTGCAAATAACAACAAGTATAGTTTTGAATTCTATTTGACATCAGCTGCAAATCTCGTGCTCCTTCCTCCATTTTTTAGCAGCGTTATGCTTCTTTTTCACTTTTGCAGCAGGCATAGATTGTGTCATTTTCCTTTGCAAGGTCTTCACTTTCTCTTACATATTCCCTGCAGACAATGATTCAAACTGTCATTCCATCTTAATGCAAAGGGGTAATAATACTAATTATGCAGGCAGAGTAAGGAAGGTGGAGGTCAAGATCAGCATCAGTGAAGAAGATGACATAGCGGAATGCGAATTACTGTTGAAGTATAACGCTGGGCAAGGTCCAGCTGACAAATATTGTCATCCCATAGCAGAAAAGCTTGGATGGTTCTACATGAATAAAAAATGAGGCTCATGATTTTTTTTCATTTTACACCAATAGGTTTAATCATGAGATAAGATGTTTTTACTCACAGTAAAGCGTTTATCATATCCATGTTACAGTGCTTAACTAAATAATAAAGCATAAGAGAGAGCATGTTTTTCTGGAATAATGGTGTAGCTGAGATGAGGTCATACATGAGTAAAATGTCTGCTAATGAACCATTTTATATCCTGCAGTGCCATGTAGCAGTTATAAAAAGCATTCCTTTTAGTTAATTATCAACATGCTTGGCAGACTTGTTGAACTGTTGCACATTCATCAAGTTACTTTCCTTGACTGAGATAACGGCTTGGCTTCAGGAATTTCTTGACCACCCATGAGCTTATACTTTTCACTCAGCTGCATAATGCCAATGTGTAGAAGCTTCACTTTAGGATATCTATGCCCCTGTCTGAATTTATGATTCAAGTTTCTTAAAATAGGCAAATGAATACATAGAATATAAAAACTGTCAAAATGGTTTGACTAAAAGTGCATTCTGGGATGGTGCAATGCTAACATTTAAAGACCCGGAGACAAACCATGGTCATAGAATACTTGTTTGTCTGAGAAAAGTGAAGGCTAATCGTTTTATTTTCCTGCCCCAGTATGTGGAAAGTAGCATTTGGCACTTTATTTTTCAGTTTTAGCATGCTCCCTCTGTTTGTGAGACAACCAGAAGAAGTGATAGCATCTGCAGCATTCTGGAATATGAAGCAGTCAGGTGAAAGTGTTAATATCTTTGTAAGTGAGCAAATTTACATCTCTAAGGCAAAACGGCTAGTTTCAGGAGTAGTTTCTAGTAACTACAATAGCTGGCAGAGGAACAGTTTTTTTGAAGGCAGCTTATCTTTCTCTGAGGATCTCTGAATCACTGGATCATATTTCAGTCACTCTTTCTCCTCTGCTGGAATGCTAAAGGCCTGACTAAGCAGTGGGCTCACAAATACAGAGGAAAGATCAACAGATGTCTCATATAAACTGTTTTGGCCTCTCTGTACCCTGGGCCAGTAATCCAAGAGCCTCAATCCTCACCAATGACACTGGTAAGAGATGGCCACTAATATAGGAATGGATTTACACAGTATTTTAAGATGCAGCTCTCTGTATCAAGCACAGTTTCCCCCAAAAGCACACAAGGAACATGTTCCAGGCCTGAGACTGGACTATCTGTCTCTCCATATCCCAAACAAGACTCATTTTGGAGCACTGTGTCCCAGTTCCAAGTAGCTAACACACTCACACCTGGGTGCTTGATTTTCACACACACACACACACACACACACACACACACACACACACACACACACACACACATACTCCTGAAAAAGGCTGGTACAGATTTACTAGCTGTACCCCATCTGCCCCGACTATAAGGTAACTACGGTGTCACCAGTCAACTACTCTCAGGCTCTTACATGGGTATCGAATTATACTGAGTAAAATCAATAGTGATGTAAACAGTAGAGTGTACCCAAAACAGCAAGGCTTTTCAGAGTGGCCACAGCATCACTATAATAGGCACAAGTACTCTCAAGACATTAAAAAACATTCTCTAAAAGGTCAGTCACAATGAAAGGTATAAAGATATTTAACAAAAAAAATAATAAAATAGAAAACATGAGAATACTAAATATCTAAGTACAATAAACACCAGAGTTTCAGCCACAAGAGAAATAAAAATAACACAGTTGAACAGATTCAAACAGATGCAGAAAAACACTACTTAACAAATCTCACTGTATTGCCTGACTATCAAAAGAATAATTATTCCCTAGGAAGATTAGATGGTGAGATGTTTACTTCCACAAGGCAAGATGATGAGTTTCTAACTAATTTAAATGTATAGATTTAATCAGTTATAACAACACTGTTGATAGATTATTATCACAAACATCTGTACAAGTCAGTGTGACAGTCAAATGACACAAAATTATTTACAAAAGTTCAGCTAACTATGCTGGCATATGTTACAAATGTACCTCCCTATTCTTCTTGGCACAGATGGCAATATGTCACGTCGTCACAGAAGCCAAAACAAAGTTCACCAAAATATAATTCACCAAACTAGTTTTCTCAAATTAGGTTCAGCTGATACTGTTTCTTAGTAATAAGATTCCTCAGCCCCCTCCCCCTGTTGGAGGGACCTCTATGCCCCGTGACTCTATCCTATCCAGAAGTCTTGCACCTTGATGCAAATTATATTTAATGGGGCTGGGATCAGGGTATGGTGATTGGCATTTTGGCAAAATTAATTTGGCAGCTCATGTTTTACTTGAGGGAAGCAGATATGCTTTTCACTGAATTTCAACACATGTTTTACATAAATGATTTTAACTTGATGTGGAGAAAAATATTCTGAAGAACATTAAAATGCTGACTTGTCTTCAGTCCTCCTTTGCAATGAATACTACATATATATATATATATATATATATATATATATATATATATATATATTTCACTCAGTGCATTTGTCTGCTTAAGCTCTCAGTAAGTAAATCTTTTTAGGGTTTAGAATTAGGAGCAGTAAGTATTTAATTACAGACTTTTATCTGTCCCTCGTGGGTACAGTATTTATACCGGTATGCAGAAAGGTCAAGCATGGACAAAAAAAGTAGTATCTACTCAAAAGTCACATTTAATTAAAAATAATAATTAAAGACTGAAGATAAATGACACAATTCAATTATCAAAAAAAAAAATCTATATTTTGCCTCCCCTGTGATGTGATTAATTTTACTTAGAACTCATTAGCTTGGAAAGTACTTGTTCTTCACATCATATTTTTTCATAGATTTAGTTTGCAAATTAGTGGACATAGTTAAAGAAATAAGTAAGCTACTTTGCACTGCATATAAAAATATGGTATAGCATGTTTTAGAGTGGTAGAAGCATGCTATGGCCAACAGTCTGCACTATATTAAACTCTTACTCAAAGTTAGTTAACAGAGTATGTGCAGTATGACCTGTGATACTTCCAAGTATTTTCCAACCAATACTTCAAGCATATAATGAGTAGCTATGCGCAAAGTGGGTTTATAAGAAATAAGTTAGAAAGAACACAGAAAATTATCAATATGAGCTATATCCTGTGTTTTTAACATTTACATGACAGTTACAGAGACATGTAAAAGCAAGATGCTGATATTTCTTGCAAAGAACATTGACTAAGGCTGAGGCATGTAGGTGCCACTGTGTAAATAATTTGTTCTGCTGGCACAGATCTAAAGTCCATAATTCTGCATCTCACCGTAAAATCTGGTACAAATCCAAGTGTACAGAGGAAATGTATACATAGAGCATACGGTACAGTGTAGTACGACATTTAATTTTGCATATAAATATTCTACAGCATCTGAGTATGAAATAAGTAAGTTGTCTTAAAAACAAGGATCCATTATACACAAAAAAATGAAGGATATAAACACACATTTGTTGCACTTGTTTGAATGATTTTCCTAAAATACTGGACAAACTACAAATCTTAGTTAAACAACAACAATGTATTTGCAACTTATAACTCAGCCATAATATCATTCCAGTGCATTGTTAGGTTCAGTTAATGTTTTCCTCTGCAGAACTTATTTCAGTATTTCCAACCGTCTACCATCCTTTCTGTGAATAAATGTTTCCCCATTGTACTTATGATTTGTTCCCATCTTCAAATGGTGGCCTGCTGTTGTTACACAGCACTTTTTCTTAAGGTTGTTACTTTGTGGATTTCTTGATTCCTTCTAAATGCTTAATACACTGTCATATCTCATTGTCCATTCTTATTTTTCCTTCGTGTGTCTGCATCTGATATTCTTTTAGTCTTTCTTCCAGTATCTGTTTATCTTCATGTAATTTAGACATGCTAGTCGTCTAACATTTTCAGTCCCTTTCACTGAAAAACACACATTCTATCTCTGGTGAAATAGTTTTCACAAATGAATTTTATATTTCACAAGGGATGCCATATGCAAGAGCTTCTTGTTTTCTGCTAATTATGGTGTCTTCTGTGCATCCAACAATTCCCTATTTTTCTTTCTACTTCCTCACATTTAGTCTGCACTAATGTGTTTATCGACCTGTGATGAGGACAGTACAAACAACAGTAATATGCATGTTGCTGGAGATATTTGATTGCAAGCTGTCTAGTAGTTAATGTGGGGGAATAAGGGTCTGACCTGCTTCCTAGTATCATAAGTCCAGTGTTTTATTCCATTAACCTCCATTTGCCTAGTGAATGACTTTGAGCAACTAACTTAACCATGCAGAGCTCCTGGTTTGCCCCTGAAAAGAATTTTGCCCAGTAGGTTTACCCAGTTAACAAAAAGAAAAACTAAAAAGAGATGTGTGCAAGTTATAGCATAAACGCAGCAGACAGTATTTAGTAAACCTAACAGTAGAAATGGCATGCATAACATGGTAAATATAATATAAGGCATTATACTTGCATAGAACAGTTTTAGAATTTAGACCACAGCAGTTAAATTATATGAGTTAGGACGACAGAGTAACAGAAAGACAGTAGCAAAAATTAGGATTTCATACACCTCTCAGAGTTCAAACTGCAGTGCAGTTTCTAAACATGCACTGTCAGTGTTTACTTCTGTTTTGTAAATTTATTTCCTTTATGTTTTTGCAAACATGGAGTAGGTGTTCAGGATGTGAGAAACTTGCCGCTGAAGTGTTTACTTTTAAATGTTTCATTAGGTTAAGGTCTGGCTCAGTTAAACTTGATGTGTTGAGTCCTCATTGAAATGGAACTTGGGGATCCATAGGTTAAGTGCCAAAGCATAAATATCCACATTGTCCAAAGGTGTTTATACTTTATGTAATGGTAATAAGATAAAAGGGTGGAGATGGGGGGGCTGGCATAACAATTAAGGTGTTCACCTCCTAGACACAAGATGCAGGGTTTAATTCTTACCACTGTGAAATTATCTGGGCTTAAAATGGCCCAGAAGGGCAGCTAGCCTATTGCTTACTTATGACAGAAGGGGAAAATGAGATCAAAGGCAGATGGTGGGGTATGTCACAGGATCCTAGAATCACAAGAAATACAAGTCAATGAGGTTTAGCAACTATTTACACCTTGCCAATGCCCACCCTTATGCCATACCTATTCTTTTGAGGAAAGCTAGTCCAGTCAAGCCAGGGGTAAACTTGTGAATAACCCCCTTCTGTAGAGGGGTGGGTTTGGTATAATGGCTAATGTTTTTACCTCATCAACACAAATAGAAATGAATTAGCTCAGTAATCTGTCTAGTTCCAACCTCACCAGCACGAGTGTTAGGGAAAACATAAAAAAACAGAGAAACTAGTGGTCTTGCAACTTTATTTATGAGCTCAGTCACAATAATTTCCAAAAATCATGAAACCCAGGTGGTGTTCCAAAGCAACAAACTTTTATTCATCGCAGATAAGTGATCCACAGTAACAAAACATCAGAAATATTTTAACAATGTAAAACATATCCCCCGGGATTCATGAACCTTGCGCTAGGCGCACGCATGGCGTAGGTGCCACAAAGCCAGACATGGCCGCCGAGCGATTCAGGTACGATCCAATTCCACGTGCACTACCGGCGTGCGCCTGAGTTATGCCGCCACCGGCGTAGGTATGTTAAACACCCCATGTGCGGTGTTGCACCATGCAAATGAAGGCAAGTAGCGATTCACGAAGTGGCACAGGCGTAGCATAAGGGCACGGCAATGTAAACCAAAAAAAAACGGTTTACATATATCCAAACATGACATAGGAGTAACGGAAGGCTGTCAACGTCAGGTGTCATACTGGTGCAACATGCCAATGGCGAAAGACACCGAGAATGTCAAAAGAAAACATGCAGAAAATGTAAATAATGACATAAATGGTATGTACGCAGAAACCACAGCAGAACCCCAGGACATGTCCGTGGAAGGTGCGGAACAATGAAATAATATGACAATGTCATAAAAGAGCAGTATAATACACATCAGCTTCACAGCCACAACACACCATAGTATGCATGGAAAGCCACAACCACAGCCCAAGGGTTGCCAAGGAGTGGCGCCAGTGTCCGGCGCCGTAACCATGTATTACTAGTCAATGCCATGCAAATGAGGCAGATAATACTGAATCGCAAAACCCCCGCCGGTGTAAGGCTGCATCAAACGGCGCAGCGGTAATACACCGAGGAGTGGCCTAGAGGTAATACATGTCAATCGTAGAGGGGTGTGCCACTGTAGGAGGAAGCACATTGGAGGCCAGCAAACATGGGCTGTACAATGCACATCACAGCATCAGGACTGGCGTGTGAGGAAATAGATGCGCTGAGAGTACACAATGCGCGCACAGATGCATGTGCACAAGAATGACTACGTTCCCCAACCCAGTCATGTGACGGCCGCCCCGTCAACAACCACGGATACAGGAAGGTGATGCGGAGAATAGGAGGAAATGCGGAAGCAGTGTAATTGGAGTCGTAATGAGCAATCAACACCAATCAACCCACGAAGGGCAATCGGCGGCAGCTGACAACTCTGCATGCAGAATCCCACAAAATGGGAAAGGGGAGGTATATGAATGCAAAGAAAGTAGGGGATGTAGCAGAATTGCAAAGAGCGAAGAACCGATACAGCACAGCCAAGTAGAGAGGTAGCATAACGGCGGGGGCAGACAAAATGCATGATATGCCATGTGCCTGCAGGATGCACTCCAGGAAATAGTAGGTGCAACGTGCAGAAACAGTAAGATAAGGTGTAAAGCTAAACCAATGCAGGCAAGTGTAATGTAACACCAAAGGCAACAGCGTTGCAGTGCCAACGGTAAAACACGGAAGATAACCCACAGATACGGCCGCACAGACACACCCAATGACATCACCGGGTGTACAGTACAACACTATAAAGTGTGAATGCACACAACACACAGCGCGTATTCCCAAATGCTGCACCTTAGGGTGTAACCACACGGGGAACTTTTAAAATGTATATGTTGGGTGCTGCCATGGCCGTGATGCATCGGCATGTGTCAGAGACAGACGGAGTTGCGGAGGAGGGTGCCGACAACTACCGTAGGCCTCAGAGGAGAAGGAGAGTGTTCAGACCAAGGGTGACCTACCAGGGGCTGCAAGACCTGGAGATAGTAGAGCGTTACAGGGTGGACAGGGACACATTACAGCAAATAGTGGAGCTGTGCCGGCCACGCCTGAGAACAAGAGACAACAGAGGGGAGCCCATCCCAGTGGACACAAAGGTATGTGTGTGAGCTTGCGAATACTGGCAACAGGTACCTTTCAAAGGCCAACAGCGGATATAATGGGCATCTCACAGGCATCAGCATCCAGGGTACTACACCAGTTTCTGGATGCCATGTTACGACATGCCCATGAGTATATATACTTCCCCAGATCTCAGGAGGAGTTGGCTAGCAATATGCGCCACTTCCACCGTGTGGCACAATACCCGGAGGTACTGGGTGCGATAGACTGTACGCACATAGAAATCAAGTCACCACCCGGGGAGCAGGGTAGACGCTACATAAACAGCAAGGGATTCCCCTCCATCAATTGCCAGGTCGTGTGCAATGCGCAGGGCATTATCATGGATGTGTGTGCTGGCAGCCCTGGAAGCTACCACGACTCCCATATCTGGCATGCCTCACAGCTGTATCAGGTATTCGCCAGGGGGGACATCACACAAGGTCACCTTGTGGGGGATGCTGGCTATGCACTGGAGCCGTGGATGATGACACACACACATGCAAGAACACCATAATGAGGCACACGCACAAACCAGAATAATCATAGAGCGTGTGTTTGGGATGTTGAAATCACGGTTCCGGTGCTTGGATACATCCGGTGGAGCCCTGCAGTACTCTCCAGGCACATGTGCCCACATATTCATAGTATGTGCCATGCTACATAATATGATCCTGCGGAAACAGCTGCTGCAGGGACATAATGGTGTAGGGCCACCAAGCCCGCCACAATTGCCAAGGCAAGCACAGGCACAGGGCGTTCAGCACCATGAACACACTGTGCCAGCCCCAGTAGGCAGACGGAGGCGTACCCAATATGCCTATGCCTTGGCAAAGAGGGAACGTATCGCACATACTCTGACAGCGTAGGCCCCATGGACTGACACCTCCCTACCTGCACACACAGTGAAATGGACGGCACACAAACATGGCCGCCCGTAATGTGTACCGTATGGGCGGTCCCATGTGTGACTCCAACATAGGTAGCACCCAAACACTGCACACCCAACAGCCAGCGGAGCATGGAACGCCAACACCTCAACCGCACGCGGGTCCTACAGCAGACGGCGTGCGTATGCTGCCACGTCCGCAAGGTGTATACATATGTACATATGTGCATACACAGATATGGAGATAGATATCATTACACACGTAGAAATATATGTACACATACACAGATATAAAGTACAACAGGTAAAACAGGGAATCACAGGGATGCAAGGTGACAGAGAAGTAAGACGTGAAATCTCTACATAGTAAACATAGTGAACGACAACCCGAGTATCCGGGAGGGTGGACAGAACAGGGAACGCCACCCATGGAAAGGTCAAACTACCTAAATGCATATTCGCGAGTTGGGATTATCGGCAGGCCACGGTACAGTAACAGGACATGTGCGGGTAATATTCTTAGGATATGAGGGCGGAGGTAGACACCGCCGCCGGTGATGCGGGCAACGTAGGTACTGTGTGCAACCGTCCCTGCGACAGCGGCAGTATGTGTATGTGTGAGGTGAGGGTGTCGTGTGTTCCGCTGTGCGAGTGTAATGTGTGTGCCACTGTACAATGTGTATGTAGGTGACATGTGACAGGCGGAGTGGAATAACATGTGTAGGCATACAGTATAGGAACCACAGGTGTATGTACAGCAGTACCCACAAAGTAGTACTGAGAGCTCCTCCCTGGCTAGGCGCGTGGCGACGTAAAATGATGCAAAGCGAAAATGTCCCAGAATGTACCACAGGAGTATAGCCAACATGAGATGCAAAGGACGCATGTACAAACCATGACCGTATGTATGGCACCGATATGTTAATTTCAAAATGATACGTCAGCAACGTTACACAGCAATAGTCATGTACCGCAGAAATACGCATGTGCCACCCTGGCACCGATCGTGGCCACGTATCGTCCCGTAAACATCGCTGTGTGTTCTATGAGTGTTAAACAAGCAATCGCCACCCGAATAGGTGGCAAACGGTAGCACACAGGCCGTCCCAAGTACAGGACCACAATGACCGTAAATATCCGTGACAAAATGCCAAGGGATAGTCGGCACGTACGAACAGCCGCAGATATACTACCGATGTGACGGAGGAATACATGCAGGAAGCACACATGCAGGCGATACCGACACTAGACGACAAACAAAACCTACACTCCTAGAACAACGGACAGGTAACTTGCAGCTCCCCAGGCAGGGATGGAGCACACACACAAGCATACCGTGTATGTATAAATGCAAGGCCCACAACCCGTACCCGTCACCCGCATCCGCCGATATACCCCATCGCACATATCAAAGGGATACAAGCCGCAATAGCAGCAAAAACATACAGGCAGTCAATGACAGCGGCATAACCGCAACATCTCACGTGGGAAACACTATCAGCAGCGGATGCATACCTGCATCCGTTGTGTAAAGGAATACAAGAGCTATGTTACACATCCGAATGCAAAACACCATCGACAGACGCCGCCAGGACAGGGACACCCACATGTGGAACATAATACCATACCCAACACACACAATCCACGGCTAACACCACAGGAAATGTACCTGACGCCACACATAGCGGCTGCAGTCACACATAACATAGCACAATACATACCATCCCCACGAAGGTAGTGCAAATAACCAACGCCCAGCCGAGGAATGAACCATGCCCTAGTTCCGACGCGTACTGTACGAATGGAGGAGATGCACAGGTGATATGCGCATAAGTACACACCGAGGAACAGCTATTGGTGTGATGAACCCACATGCCGCAGGTGACAACGGATATAAGGAAGACTCCCAGGATATTCAAACTGTATGTTCATACCGAACAAATACAACCAAATGGCTCGAGTGAGAATAAAGTATCTAGCGAGACTCAAACGGAATAGGGAAGCCAACACAGGAAAGGTATGTAGAACCCACGAGATGTACTGGTGTGTAACGCATGATATGTATGACGAAGCTGCACTGTATGTGAACGGTGTTTGTAAGTAAAGATACCTGTCCATAAAGCAGAGAGTGGTGAAAGGTGGCTATGTAGTGCTAACCCGCTGAGCATACCAACGACTGTGGACACCGTGTGCACAGCAGTGGGACATCATGTACACAGCTGGGATAACCCAAGGGCTGCCATAGGGATGCAAAACACAGAACAATGCCACCACCCACGCCGATGCTGGCAGTGGATGTCCAACAAGGAAGTGCCACAGCAGGGGATAGGACATGTATGTATACTGTCACAGCACACATGTGTATGGGCATATACCGTCGATGTCATACGTAATGTGCGCACGACGTACACGTATGCCTCGCAGTAGGGGTTACTATGTCAAGTATGTGTAATGTAAAGCTGTCATGATGGATATGTTCAGACATCATACACAGTATCACAGGCATAGCATGCATAATGGAGGTATGGCCTAGTGTTATGTACACTAACAGGATATGTATGGCTTGCACATATGGGACAGAGTAGTAGCAGAATAGCCACCCAAAATGGAAGGAACAGCAAGTAACCATGTCCAAACGATCTGTAGCAGGTGCAATGTGTGCAACAATGACGTCCGGCAGGTCCATGTGTAAACACATGTGCAATGTACACAGTAGTGTCACCTCCCCATGGTAGTGTCCACTGAACAGCAGAGGTGGATGTCAACTGCATGTCTACACAGTACTGCCGCTGTGGTGGTACCATGTCTATGTGTCACTCTATCAGCAAGGGAGCTATCACATGACCAGTGCCACAGTGTGTCCCTGTGGGATGTGCACAGGACCTACGTTCCACAGCATGGTGTGTGTCTACTCTGCGGAGGTAACACAGAAGCCCAGGCTAAGCAACGTGGCATGTGTGCACATATGCAGGAGTGCTTCATTCACCCCGCCCACTGCAAACGCCATGTAGGAGTACTACATGCATCACTAATGCGGAGGACATGGCCCATGTCAGAGTAGATGACACCCCTGTGTAAGTGGTATGCAGATGAGTACAGATGTGTTCCCCGTCTGTCATCTGCATATGTAAACTGTCTGAGCCTGGTATACATCACGGCATGACTATACCATGCCATGTAAAGTTGTATCCGTTGTGGAAGGTACACCACAAATGTGTTATTGTAACCCTGCCCATGTGTAGATGTGTGTATGGCACAGGTACAAAGGCTACCAATGTACCAGCAACACACATAGTCCAGATATGTGTGGCCCTGCAGATGTGTACCCACGCCACAGTGGAATATGGCAACCACAGCACCATGTGGGGCATGTGTGTGTACAGCAACCATGTACAATGTGATATGCATGTATAGGGACAGTATCCATGTGATACCCAGTGGATGACTGTCGCTATGCAAAGGTGATGTGTATGCACCATGTGTGATGTATCTGACGCAATGACATCTACACGATATATCTGCCACACCGTCACCTGTATGGTTGTTAGCAGTATGAGCTGGTGGAGCTAGAATGCTGCCAGGTATGTAGATGTGGGATATGTAGGCATGGACAGTACTCTGTGACAGCATGTTGTGTATGTAAGCAAATAGTGAACATGAGGGGCCACATGACTGAGGACTGTGTAATGCCACATGTACCTGACATGTCGTAGGTAGCATGATATGCTTGCACCACTGTGTGACCTGTCCAGGAGTCATATAGCCTAACATCCTGAGACACAGGGTATGATGTGATGGTGGATGTGTACATTGGCAATACCAGAATGTGGAATGGTGCTGAAGGGCAATGTGGGGATAATGTCTGATCTGTTACCCTCTGTACCACACCAACCACCCATGCAATGGTATGACAGGTGGCCAGCATGTGGATGTGGTGTGCTGTGGCACACAGAGGCCCAACAAGGGTGCCAGTAAAGGCATGGAGGTCGTCAATGAGTGTGTGAAGCACGGATGTGAGGATGTGCCCCAGTGCCATACTGAATGGTCCAGTCATGGGTGTACAAATGCAGTCCCACATGTGCAATGCAGTACCACGCATGTGTAGTGTGATAGATGCGGTAGTGTGGTGGTCAAGGTACACAACGTCAATGAATGGGCTAGCAGTTAATTCAGTGGGCTGCTGCAGAGACACATACCAACCAGGTTGGCAGGATATAACAGCTAGGGAGATTGGAGGTGACATTGGGACAGTGTCCTAGGACATAACGTGTGCATGGCAGTACCATGTATGTGTCCACAGGGACAATGCGATGTCCATGTATGGATTGGAACCCTGTAGTGAGTGAGACTGTGTATTGTTGGCAGGTACCCTATTGGCTGGCATGTTGCCAACAACATCTCTGTTGGCAATGCCTGGGTGACTGTTGTATGCTACATTGAATGTGGATGTAGCCAAACAACACAGACATACCACCACACTGCGTGAGGGCCCACACTGCAATGTACGGCAGTCATGTGTAGGTAGCTAGCTGTGGAGCATGTGATGGACCACGAGGACCCACCATGACTGTCAAGTGATGCACCCCACACATTTGAATATACCCACTGTGCAACAGCCTGCACATGCGCCCATACAGCACATGTGCATGGAACATGAATACCACCGTGGCGTCTGTGAAAAGGCCAGTACCACCATGTCTCTGTGTGGAATAGCATGGTCCCTACCAGTGCGTACATGTAGCAGAAGTGCACTGTGATATGTGTCAGCATAGCCACGTATACTGTCCAGCTGCCGGGGTGCCATGCCATCAACCACCCCCGTCAGCAGACGTTGGTAGTACCGGCCGTTGAGCACATGTACCATGTATGCTGCGATGGGTGTGTGTCCAGGGTGTGGCTAGCAGGGCCGTGAAGCATATATGTTCATCAACCAGAGGGGGGATGTCCGTAGGTTTAGCACACAGACACATGGAGGTATGGTGCATGCCGAGGGTAGTGTAGGTATGGTATGTGTTGTGTAATGTGTCACCCAGCTATGTGTAGTGCATGGCCAAGCATGTGTGGGTACATGGGAGTCCATACTAGGGAAGTGCGTGTTGCTGTCAGCACATGGCAGTAGCAACTGTCCGAGGTGCAATGTACAGTATGACAACACAGCCAGCATGTAACCTGTGGTGTACAGTGTACTCTCCGGTGCATGTCACAATGTGTCTAGCGGTCACAAACATGGGTATCCGAACATGGAGTACCTATGATGCATTGTGTTCGGAAAATATACAGTATGTGTGTAAATCACTGTGTGATGTGGGATCCCCTCACCTGTGTGTGTTGCAGTCCAGGTATGTGCCTGGGAGGTATGATCTGTGTACAATCTGGACTGGCAGGT